>NW_015150760.1:128706-130122 GCF_000732505.1 Cyprinodon variegatus
TTTCATAGTTCTATACTGTAGATTAGAAGAGGATTCTTTGTTGTCTGTGTTATTTTAAACATATTTTTTTTTATTTGTAACAATATTTAACTTTGCTATAATCTATACATTAAAAAAGCCTCTGTGCAAAATGGAGTGAAAACATTGAACAGCTCCCTGAGAGTTTTTTCTTTGTACTTTAATCCTCCCATCTTTTCAGTGGCTGTAGTGAGCCTGCTTTTTGCTGTAGATCTTCTCAAATCTGGGTTGCAGTGTCACAACTGTCCATTATGCTCAGTCAAGCAAGCGCTGTTTTTTTTTTTTTCTTTTTTTTTTTTTCTTCTTCATTCATCCATACCGCTTCCCGCACCCCCCCGGCAATGGCATTGCGCCCCCCTTAGGGGGCGCGCCCCACACTTTGGGAACCACTGTGCTACATTATGCTGACCACCACAGTTACAACATTTCAGCTGTACATCTGCTCCACATTCATCATAACAATGATCTCCACCACATTTAGTCTTTTAGTCATCTTTGCTTCCCTTCACACACTGATGCAACGTGACCATACCTTTGACATTTGAAACAGCGCAAAGGGGGATTTTTTACCTTATCAGGAAGAGCACCACCTGGAAACTCCAGAAATACGAAAGACTGTTTATTCCCCTTTCATGGAAGTTAACAATCTTTTCAATCTCTGCACTTCACCACCCTGTATATTTCTTTTAAGTTTTTCTAAGTCTTCTTCGAGTGGAATACCAGTGATTACACCACCTGATACTCTATTTTCCCCAACAACTTTCCTTTCACTCACAACTCTTTTGCAAATGTTATCAATCTGTATGCTTTTATTCCTTTGTTCCTCAGATTTACATTTTATCTAGATTCTTCCATCTCGCAAGATTTTAATAAACTCCGCCTCCCCTAGTTTCTTTTTTATATTTCTCTTGAAATTGCTATCGTACTTGGATTTATGTTCACATAAATTAACATAAATCTAATCTTCCTGAATTGAAGTATTACCTTAAATTCCTCATTTATCACTTTCCTCCTCACCATTCTGTTTTCTTCCTCTGAACTACACTCTTCTAAACTTCTCTTACTATTTTGGCTACCAATCTCTCTATCATCTTTCAGGTTTTGTTCCTTACCTCTTCCTGTAATCCATTCATCAAAATCCATATCATCATCATCACCACTCCATCTTCCTTGGTTGTCATCCTGACCCAGTCACACCCCAGTTTATGCCAACCGCCTAAACTACACAAAACAAACTTCTGTCAAAATGTCTTCTAAGTTGCACAGAACACAGCCAGAGGATCATCAGCATTTAAGCAACAGTTTGAGAATCTTATCATTTTAGCAGGCCATTATCCATCTGCTATTAAAAAAACAATCTCAGGCCCCGTCCACACGAAGACGAACCCTGGCCTAAAC
>NW_015150760.1:130680-133940 GCF_000732505.1 Cyprinodon variegatus
CTTTACGGCAAACGTTTTGGAAAATATCAGCGTTTCGTGTTCGTTTTGACTTCATGTGGACGGGGCCTCAGTTGAAAGTATATACCACGTTTTTCTGTTTACAACCCTCAATGACCCCAGCCCCCAGCCCAAAAAATTATGTTTCCCACTGTGTTTTTGATGAATACAAAGCAAGTTTTTTTAACCTCTTTTTTCTATGAAAAAATATGCTCACAAACAGTATCTTCTAGATCAGCAACAGCGTAACTCCTGCTATCCTGCCACAGTCCCTGCATTATTGCCTCCCTATAGTTCCTATAGCATTATTCTGTTTATTTTATCTATATCTCTCTATGTGTGCCTATATAGAAGTTAATACTCTATCTGATCTATATATATATATATATATATATATATATATGCACAGATCAATAGAAAAGTATTCTTTCTTTGTTTTTTCATTTTAATTCTGCCTTTAAAGTGTTGCAAAAGCATGTTTAACTTAGTAAATTATCTAATCAAACTACAGATGGAGAAAAAAGAAATACAGAGACATATTTAAGGCCATACACTTTTTTGTTTTGTGTTTTTCTCCATAGGTTTTCCCAGCTGAAGAGTCTGAATATATCCCATAACCGTCTGGGTGTGTTCCCCGAGTGCGTGTGTGAGATCCTCACCCTAACTGAACTTAACCTCTCCTGCAACAATATGCACACCATCCCTGTTCAGATTGGAAACCTTCAGAGGTTAGAGACACACCCACAGCACATATGGCATGGTGAAGCACAATATATGATTTGCATTGTTAACAGTACAAAATACTGTATATTACACAAAAGAAACAATTTAAATCAGTTTTATTGCAAAATATTGCAAAGACCTGTTGAACCGAAATTATTCAGTAATTAGTAGAATATCGTCTGCAGAGGCCTTAACTTCTAGGGCTATTCTTCCACCTCTACCTGGGTTTCAAGCTTTCCCACTTTGAGGACAGGTTGTAAATATTTTGGGTTTTTGGACCCTTTATCTGACTCTTTTAAATCAAATCAAACATTTTTGGCTGTGGAAAAATTATTTAGTATCACTTTTCTTTCTTAGCTTTTTTGTTTCTTTCCTTTTCTTTCTTTGTTACTTTCATTCTTTTTTGTTTATATGTTTGTTTGTTTGTTTGTTTGTTTCTTCCTCTTTTTCTTTGTTTTTTCTTTGCTTCCACTTCTCTCCTCAGCTTTAAAAGCAAGTAAATGCAATGTTTGTCTTTGTTATTTTTATCCTTCTGGAGTGACGTTTTAACAACAGCTAAAGTATAAACACACTGACAGAATGGTTTAAAACAGTTTTGCCAAAATTCTCACACCCTAAATGTATTCTCCGTCTTGGAATCACAAATTTATGTTTTTTGTTTTTTCTTAAACAGACCCCTTGCCAATGCTTCTGCTCACTATACTGACAACCATTTATCCCAAATAGAAATGACCCTGTAACTCTCTATACTGAAACAAAAAATACTGTTTTATCCTTTCCATAGCCTGCAAACACTATCCTTGGATGGAAACAACCTAAGCTCGCTACCTGAACAGCTTGGTGATCTCTCTCAACTAAACAGTCTGGGACTCTCCTTCAACAACTTCTCTCAAATCCCTGCTGTGCTGGAGAGACTATATGCTGTGGATAAACTAGCAATGGCTGGGAACAGAGTGGCATGCTTGGAGCTGTCCACACTGGTCAGAATGATCCACCTTAGAAACATTGACCTCAGGTAGGTTCTTTGTATGTCTCTACATTCCTCTCTTGTCTCTTCACCACCACTGTTATGTGACTTATTTTTACATCAGTACATGATATATAAAGGGAATATCTGCACATCCTTTAAATGGTTATTTCTTTTATTTATTTTTATTTTCATATTGATGATAGAAAATTAACATGCTGTTACAAACTCCAGCCTGAACCACAGCTGCTACTGCATTGCTCACAGCTTTTCCAAGCCTTTTTGTAAACTAACATTTATTTATATATGCCAGATGTGGTTTGAACAAATGCCTTTTACTGCATTGCCCAATTTCACGCCTACATTCACACCTGGGAGATGTCAACCACAGCTTTTTTTTTTTCTCTGTTTCCTGCTGTTCTGCAAATAAACAGTTGAATACTAAGTACTTTGCTTGCTAGAACCTCTGTGCCAGACAACAAGGAGGCAAAAGCTATTCTCAGGGAATATCCTATAGCTCTGGGGATTTAACCATCAACCAGCAGTCCAGCCGCAGCTAGATAATGACTTAACCTTGGGGCTTGTGCTGTGGTTAGACCCCAGTGGGCTGCATTTATAGGGACAAAGTTGCAATATAATAGATTAGTGGGCTGGCAACTCCCATAAAAGACAACTCATCCTTTATTAATTTGAGCTATGGGATCTACAGAGAGCCTTGTTTTGAGCAGGGCGCCTTACCTGCTAGCCATGCACACATCTCTCCTCTGTGTTTGTCTTCTCTAAAATCATCAAAACATCATGACTATCAACCAAGCATTTAGCTCGTTTTTAAAGCTAAAACAGACTTGACCTGCATAGCATAAACTTTTGTGGACTAGAGGTAATATTCACCTAATTTTGCTCCTTTATGATGTTCCTGCTGAGATTAAATTTGTTTCCAACAGTGAGTTTGTTCTTCTATCCACTGAATGCAGGCTGAATGGGCTCCGGTGGGTTAAATGCGAAACCTCAGATCCAGTGAACCATGTGACCCATCTGGACTTGCGGGATAACTGCTTGGACTCGCTTGACCTAAACTCTGTCTGCAACCTGGAGACCCTGCACTGTCAACGGAACCGGCTGGGAACACTCAGCCTCAGTGGTTTCTCACTGCGCATGCTTCATGCCAGCAGCAACCGTGAGTCAATCATAGCGCCAGCTGACTACTATTAATACCTCTCTCTATGTTCAGGGCCTTTGCCGGGACGATGCATTCAGTTCATCAAACCACAATAAAACAAAAATGGTGTAGATGTTTCCCTGCTTATGATCGATATCCTTATTTTCCTGCAGGCCTTACAACTGTCAACATCTATCCAGTACCGAACCAGCTGACACACATGGACCTTTCACAGTGAGTTCTACACAGGAATAAAGGTGGATTTGGAGTAGCAGGGACTTTCCAAAAGGCTCTTATGTAATAATAATACTAGTACCTATTGATTTTATTTTCACTTATTGCAGTTGCACTGCATTTATTGTGGAAATTATATTTATAAGAATATATATATATATATATATATATATATATATA
>NW_015150760.1:134184-207685 GCF_000732505.1 Cyprinodon variegatus
TTTATTTATTTATTTATTTATTTATTTTTTCTAAAATGCCCCAACTTCCACATAATATTCTGGATTCTTTACATATAAAATTGTTATTTTGACTAAAAATCTAATTTGACTAAAAATAATAATGTTTAAAATATAGCCTCTACTCTCTTAGACCATGTCATATGTGTTTGTTTTACTTTGAAATTTTAGAGAGCTTCTTTTTGAAAATGTGATGCTTTAAGATAAGATTAAATTAAATCATAATTTTATAATCTTAGCTTTAAAAGCCTGTTAAAATTAACCATATTGGTTGCATTTATGGGAAAACGCATAACACCATAGAAGTAGTGTTTGCTAATGTCTATGGCAATGCTACAGTGAGCGGCTAAGTCGTCAAAATGTTGCGCATTGTCACCAATGGGTTGTTGGAACTCTCCTATTCCAATGGCTCTGCTTTAGTCTGCAAACAGATCAAGGCAAAATAATGTTTTAATAAATAGCATAACCTTTGGATTTTCCTCTCAAGCTTAAATCAGTTTAACTCATTGCATTATTAAAGATGTTGTCATTAACTAAAACCTGTAACTGTTGCTCATATTTAAAAAAGTAACTTTATTTTTGATAAAAGCTCTACTTTCGGATAAATATTTAAAACCTATTGACATGAATAGGGCATTATTTTCACATGGCATAAACATCAGGTGCTTATTAAATGATCAATTTATTAGATTTGGATAAACGATCCTGCCGATAACACTGTTATTTTCAAACATGTTAAACATATTTAGAATGTTTTATTAAAAAAATCAAGTGTGTAAAAGTTGTATTTTTAGTAAATAAGTAAAATATTTTTAAAAGGGAAACATTTTGCCTGATTAAAATATAAAAGTATTTACTGATGAATTTTCACCACTGTTGCTACTTGAGAGGAAAAAGGGAGTCGTTATTTGTTATACTTATATATTTGCATTCCTATTGGATAAATCATAATTTCAAATTTCTTATTATTTCCAAAATTATGACGATATGTATCATGATTATGACCTGAAAGGTTAAAATGTATTACTTATTTAGTACTTCACCAACTATCTAGTACTACCAGCTATGTTTAGTACTACATAAAAGTGACTTTTACTGAGCTGCAAAGTTTTTTGTTTTAGTAGATTGCTTTGCTAGATTTACATTTTATATAACATTCTATCAGTTCAGAGGATTTTACATGTGGTTTAATTATCTTTTGTCTTGCAAACCATTATTGCACTAGCAATGTTGCATAACGACCAGATATAGAAAGTTGAAGCTGTCTCGAAAAAAGGCAGGAAATGTTATACAGACAAAAAATCAAAATAAATCCCAGTGGCCTGTTTATAATTCTGGAAATAAGAATGTTAGGAGTAGAATACATCAAAATGCCAGCTTTCCTCACTCTGAATGTCTGTGTGTATCTTTTATGTGTGTTGAGACAGGAATCTGTTGGAATATCTTCCAGACTGGGTATGTGACTGTCAAAAAATCGAGATGCTGGGAGTTTCGCAAAACCTGTTGTCTGAACTTCCATCCAGGTTAGAAAGTTTATTTTACATTTTTAAACCTTAAAAGTGCAAGAACGGTGATGAACTTTCAATGTTGATCATAATTTTCAATCATTTAGCTTTTTTAACCTTCTGTATAACATCCTCTTAAGACATATATCATGTTTATTTTCATACTTTTCTGGAATAAATGAATTCACTTGGGTTGTAAAAAATAGACACAAAATGTTTTTGTTTTTTTGGTGCATAAAACCCCCCTTTGCTGCTCCTTCCATTTGCGATTTATTGTTGAAGCATTATTTGATTTTTTTTTAGATTGCTTTTTAAATTTCCTTTTTGGCTGATGTTGAGACCTATGTAACATTTGTTTTTATTGTAATTTCTATCATGTAAATAGAGGAAGAAAAAGAAATATTTGCTTGAAGAATCAGCCAAAAATACCGGCAGCAAATATTGGGGATCAGTTAGACTAATGTCAAAATATTTTGTATCAGCAACAGCCTTAAAGAAAACTGTATCGTTTGATCTCTATTCCAAATTCTTCACAGGGCCCTACAAGGGTTGACATTTTTTTCTCAGTAAAAGAAGCATGACCATCCTGTTCTGCTTTAGACTGAATGATATTAAGGACAGATTGAATGGGTAGTGTGCTCATTTGAAAGTGAATATTTCTTTTTCCTGATTTCACTCTGCAATGTCTTTAATAGATTGTTGAACAGCTTGAGTTTGAGAAAGCTGCTGGCGGGGAACAACCACTTGCAGAGAGTGCCTGACCTCCTTGACCATATCCCTCTGGAAGCCCTTGACCTGCAACATAACAAGCTTGTGGGTCTTCCAGAGACTCTCTTCTGCAAGGCCTTAAAGTTAGTGTCCCAACCTTTGAAGTCTTTTTTATGATGCTTTTCTATAATTCTTCGTCCACAGGTTCCACAAGCTGTCTGTTCGTATGTTTCTGTGGACTGTTACTGTAACACAGTCCATAATGATTTTATGGAGAGAACGTGGTCGAGATCAATGCAGCATTCCCACTATAACTGGAGCATCCTGTGCTTCCTTGTTTCCTGCGTGGTAAACCACTTAGCACCCATTATCTGTTGAAAATCTCTGATGCACTTTATGGTCTCTAATGTGGAGACTTAATGGCAGCGACTTCTGAAAAAAAAATCTCTATACATTTTCTCTTAAAACTGTACATGCAGTGAACCAGAGGGGGGGGTAATTGAAACTCAGAAGATTATCACTATCTATTTTACTTATGCAGTAAAGAGCCACACAGCTAGCAAGATCTAAACAAGCTTTTAACCTTTATTGGCTGCTCCTCACCAAAGTCTGTTTGAAATCATGACAATAATCATACTTTACTGCTTCAAGTTTTATTACTGCTCAGTGAGTGATACACACCAGTAATGATTTTATAACGCCCATTACGTAAGAACTACTGCGATTCAAATTACTGCCACCCTTCTCCGCAGCTTAATGGATATGCAAATCAGTCCTCAGCTCGGTAGGATGTTTACCTCTGTGATTAACTGGATCCTCTGCAGAAAATGATAAATATTAAGAAGGAAATGATAAGACTTGAAAGCTATGTGAACCCTAAGTTGTCACCCTGAATGCTGTCGAGGAAAAGGCAATATTTTCCCTTCAGATTTTAATAGTTCCTGCTGCACTTTTCATCTTTATATGAAAGTATTTGCATTTTAGCTTTTACTTCTAGTTTAGTTAAGTATTTCTGATAATGATTAATATATTGTTTGTGCTTGTTTTCCTTTCTAGCCTTAAATACTTAAACGTGTCAGCCAATGCCTTAGAAAGTATTCCCCCCAGCAGCCAATCAGAGGAGAGCCTCAGCACGCTCCAGGAGCTCTACCTGACTGGGAACAATCTGAATGAGAACTGTGGTGCTCTGTTAGTCGGACACCAGAACCTGCGGATCCTTCACATTGCCTACAATCAACTGCTCTCCTTCCCCGCCAGGTTTGTTAACTAAGATTGTGAATCTTTTTTTTTTAGATAGTCTAACATCCCAATGACTGGAATAAATTTGTTAATATAACTTCTTGCTTGTACCATTTTTTTCACCATTTTATGTGTTTGGATTGTGTTTTAATGCATAACTCTTGTTTCCAGTAAGCTGAGTAAACTGGAGCTGCTGGAGGAGCTAAATGTAAGTGGGAACAAGCTAAAGACGATCCCCTCCACCGTTTCCAGCTGTAAGAGGCTCCACACTCTCATAGCACACTCAAATCAAATAACAGTCTTCCCAGAGATCCTCAACCTGCCTGAGATCAAGGTTAGATTTTTGCCTCTGTTGTTGGCTACACAAACCACACAGTTATCTGCCTCATGTGTGATCTGGATGTTTTTACATGCAGCTTGTAGATCTGAGCTGCAATGAACTGACTGAGATTCAACTACCTGACTCTCTGCCTGCTACTCTGCAAGAGTTGGACCTGACGGGCAACAGCAGCCTCACGCTGGAACACAAAACCCTCAACCTTTTCAGGTGAGCGTCCATGACTGCTCAGAACATTTTCCTAGTTGTAAAATCCTAAAATTATGACGATCTATGCAGCTTTGAAGAGCTAGTCTTAATAACAAAAAAGAACATTTCTCTAGGGTAGAAAGAATAAGGAAAGGAAGTTTCTCATTAAACACAAATATGAACATTAGAAAAAAGACATAAAAAATGTATAGCACAATTCAGTACATAGGCAATTTAAACTGCTTTACATTAATTAAAGAGTAAAATAAAAATAGATTAAAAAGAAGTAGTAAAGCAAAAAAAAAAAAAAACCCACAACCTTAAACTATAAACACCTCAGTTAGCAGTTTAATTTCAACAGTCAAAGGCAGCTCTAAAAAAATGGGTTTTTAACTTTGATTTAAAAGAACTCAGGCTTTCCGCACTTTTACAGTCTTCTGGTAGGTTGTTCCAGATAATTGGAGCATATGAACTAAATGCTGCTTCTCCGTTTTTTAGTTCTGGGTGCACAGAGTATGCTTGAACAAGAAGACCTGAGTGGTCTGGGAGGTTTATACACTGAAAACATATCTATAATGTATTTTAGTGCTGAACCATTCAGTGATTTATAGACTAACAGAAGGATTTTAAAGTCTATTCTCTGAGCAACAGGGAGGCAGTGTTAGGACTTCAGAACTGGGTTGATGTGCTCTACTTTCTTAGTTCTAGTGAGAACACAAGCAACACCATTTGGATCAACTGCAGCTGCCTGATGGACTTTTTAGGCAAACCTATGAATAAACTGTTGCAGTAATAAATCCTATCAAAGATACATTTAGGGGGTGCGAGGATGGTGCAGGGTTAAGCCTGTGACCCATGTGCAGAGGCTTTAGTCCTCAAAGTGGCCATCACAAGTACGAATCCTGACCTGGTGACCTTTGTGTCATGTTTCCCATCTCTCTCTAATCCCATTTCCTGTCTGCCTACTTTTGAAAAATACAAAAATAAAGGCCACTAGACCCTATAAAATTATCTTAAAAAAGATAAATGTGTGAATTAGTTTTTCTT
Organism: Cyprinodon variegatus; assembly: GCF_000732505.1. NCBI lineage: Eukaryota > Metazoa > Chordata > Actinopteri > Cyprinodontiformes > Cyprinodontidae > Cyprinodon > Cyprinodon variegatus. The sequence goes on from NW_015150760.1 coordinate 139,228, forward strand.
TATCCTGCTTGGACATTAGTTCTTTAATCCTGGAGATGTTATTCAGGTGATAAAAGGCTGACTTAGTAACTGCCTTTATGTGCCTCTGAAGGCTCATGTGTGAGTTCATCATGACACCTAAATTTCAGATGTTATCAGTGGTTTCTAGCTGTACTGTAATAGCTTAAGCTAAATTAACTCTAGATCTATCCTACTTTGGTCCGAAGATTTTTTACCTCTGTTTTTGTTTTGATTCAGTTGTAGAAAATTAAGGCACATCCACATAATGATCTGTTCTAACCAACATTCTGATGGGTTCATAGTTACCTGGTGATGTTGTAATGTAAAGCTGTGTGTCATCTGCATAGTTATGGTAGCTGATCTTGTTTGCTATAATCTCAGCCAAGAGGAGCATGTAGATGTTGAATAGGAGGGGCCCCAGAATGGAGCCTTGAGGAACCCTGCCTGTGATTTTTCTAGTCTCTGATTTAAAGTTCCCTACTGATACATAAAAGTTCCTGTCCTTCAGGTAGGATTTAAACCAGTCCAGAGCGGTTATCAAAAAGGCTGACCCAGTTTTATAGACGCGCTAATAAAATCAAGTGATCAACAGTATCAAACGCTGCACTGAGGTCCAATATTACCAGAACATTGGTTCAATTAAATTTCTATCAACACTTTTTTTTTCAGGTTTTCATGTGTTTTATAACCACCTTGTTCTACATTGTTTCTGTGTTTTCTTGTTTCTTCAGTCACATTTCCACTCTAAAATTAGACCAGAAATCCGCCCCAACACCTGGAGACTCCCTGGGCCCCTCGACTCTCTGGAAGCACGGTTACTCTGAGATGAAAGGACAAAGGAATAAGTGTGTTCTCCTTTCATTTTTTGTATGATTAATTTTCAGTGGAGGTTAAAACTTTTTAGGTAATATTTATCATCATATAAGAAATTACATCATTGCATCACTGTAGAATGTAAGTAAGCCTGATTTAATGAAGGATGCAAGGGCAGATGCATTCAAATATTATTACCCCTCATGCACACACATTAAATCTCAAGATTCATCATTTTTTGTGAATTACCTCATTATTAGCTAATTCTGATTAGGTGCACTTTAAATAATGTACAGCAATGTGCAAAAATGTTAAGAATTTACCCTAATTTTTTCTTTTTTTCATAGAAGGTTAACATATTTGTTGATTTGTAGTATTTGATCAACGGATGCCAAAACAATAGACCATTTCATTACAAAATTATGGAATTAATACACACAACAGAACAATAATACACCCAACCCATTAACGATTTTTTTTTTCTTGCAAGTAGAACCATTATAATTATAGGCCTGTGTTTTTACATCATTCCATTCATATTGAGGAACCAAAGGGGCATAAATTACAACTCGCAGCATTCCTGACGATTTTCTATGGCAGTTGTGGATTCCCCAAAGGTCTTTGGTGCATTTGCCAATCATCCCTTAGGCTGTTAAGATTGATACAAGCCTTTTTTAGATCAGGGAGGAGCTGCAGGAAGTAACAACCTGTAACTGCTAAAAAAAACAACCTGAAACTACACAAATAAAAAAAAGCAAAGAACAGACAAATATGGTCAGAGTGTGATCCGTGTTGTGTTGTTGAGGAATTAACTTTTGAATCGGAATTAGTGCTTGGACTTAATCTGTTTCATGAAATGCTGTACTGCCAGATGTGTGGAATTTACACAGGACATTTATTCATCTCTTTGTGAGTGTGAATCTGTTTGTGTTGAACAGGTTGTGTGTTTCTGTGCTTGCTGTGGACTGTTTTGGAGACAGTGGTGAAGGCTGCTATGGTATCTTTGATGGTGACCGCAACGAGGAGGTACCGCGGCTCTTGCAGTGCACCATGGGAGATGTCCTTTGTGAAGAGCTACAGCACTCCAGTACTGACTCAGTGTATATGTGCAACACCTTTCTTACTTCACACAGGTAAGACAAACAATATGGCTAATGTGTTTTTTTCTTTTATAGACCAAGTTACTAAGTGTTTTCTTCTTGCTGAACAGGAAATTGGGCATGGCTGGACAAAAACTAGGTGCTTCTGCCTTGTTGTGTTACATTCACCGTGAGCAATCCGAATCTGGGGGTTGCTTTAGCCTTACTCTGGCCAACGTGGGAACGTGCCAGGCAGTTCTGTGCCGTGATGGACGGCCTGTACAGCTCTCAAACGTTTTCAGCTTGGAGAGCTCTACTGAGGAAATGGAGAGGGTTAAAGTCAATAAGGCCATTATAACAGAGGTAATACTCCCATTAAATGTAATAGCTGTAAATTCTATATGTGAAGATGTGATACAACATCCTGTGGCATCATTTCTCTTCTAGGATAACAAAGTGAGTGGAGTAACATGCTGCTCCCGCCTGTTGGGCTGCTCATATCTGTCTCCCTGGGTGCTACCAAAACCTTGGGTGCACACTGAGCCACTCTGTGCCAAGGATGAGTTCCTGATCCTGGGTAACCGGGCCCTTTTTGAGAGGGTGTCTTATAAGGAGGCTGTTCACACAGTGCAGGCTGTGAGAGATCCATGTGCTGCTGCCAAAAAACTGTGTTCTCTTGCCCAGAGTTATGGCTGCAAGGACAACATCGGCGCCGTGGTGGTGTCACTGCATGTTGGTGAGGACAGCTGCACTTGTGAGCAGCCGGTGCTGAGCGATGAACTGCGGGGTCCACCCCCTGCCCCTGTGCCAGTGTCTGTGACCACTTGCCCCAGTGATCCAGGTAACCTCTCATCAAGCAGTGGCATCGGTACTGAGCTCAGCAGTGAGACATCAGCCTCAGAAGTGGGCAGTGAGGCCGGGTCTACCGCTTCAGATGAGCACCCATCCTCTGGTTCTGCATCTCGCCCAGAGAGGCGCTGCAGCGTCCACCCCGCTCCTACGCTCTGTGGGATCATGGTGCCAGGTTCAGCTGCAACAGGAACCCATCCTGGTGTTTTCCAGCGCCAGCCCTCCAGTGCTACATTCTCAAGCAACCAGTCTGACAATGGCTTGGACAGTGATGATGAAGCTCCCCTTGAGGGTGTCATCTCTAATGGTAGCAAATTAGAGGTAGAGGTAGACATTCACTGCTGTGCTTTCCAACTTCGGTCAGGGCCCACTGAGACCCCCAAAGAGCTGAATCTCGAAAATCACGATAGTAAAATGCGCAGACAGAACAGCGTGGTGGTTTCTGCTACGAACGGCTGTCTGCTGGCTGTATGTGGGAGGGAAAATGGAGACCTCAAGAAGTCACCTTCCACATCCAGCCTGTTTGGTAAAAAGCTATCCAATGGATCTGTGGTGGCCCTGGAGGACAGTCATAACATAATTGAGGTGGCCCTGGAAGCGCCTAAGAAAAAATCTGGCTACTTCACTGCCCCAGCTCAGCAGGACCCAGAGGATCAACTAATTGTGCCTCCTGGTCTTGAGCAGGAGGTCAGGGAGCAACTGAAAGGCCAGAGTCTTCTTGTCTCAGGCATCTCCACACCCCCAAAGCTCACTTGTGGAAAAGATCCACTGTGGGATCAAACACACCCTCAGCCATTTGCCTCCAGCTTTGTTCCAGGGCCAGGACTTGGTACCATTCTGCAACAGGAAGTCTATGATACAGCCCTCTAGGACACTGGAGCAGCCCTTTGGCCTCAGTTTGGATTGTGCCATTTTGGGGATAAGGAACTATCTCCCACAGCCGGTATAGTTGGAAAATGTTGCCATTTAAATCTTTTTTTTTTGAAAGACAAGAAAAAGCCTTTAGAACTTTGTCAATAACTTGTACTGTGCCATTAGAGATAAACGGAATATGCTCTTAGTATTCATGACAATAGGGCTGAACAAGATTTCCACATGTCCAATATGTCAACAGCATTTCCCTTTACTTCAAAAGCTAAGCAGTTTGTAGGGTACAGAGAACATTGTGGTCATCCTTCAATTCAGGAACCCAAAGGTGTCTCAGGTCCTGCGGAGATGGATTAATGTTCAAGCTTGAAAAAGTGCCTATTACGAACGACACATCAGAGAGTTCAATGCATCCAGGTTAAGTGTTGGGTTGAGAGCATGTTTTAGTTACATTTAGACAGGGCAGAGTCTTTCCAAACACTCAACAATTATTGACATATTTTTATTGCTATTAAAGATTGGCCTGTTGTTGTCTTTAATTAGCTCAGAGAAATATATTGAAAACATTACTTTTTATCTCACCCAAATATAGCCTAACAAAGTGAAAGTAAAGTAATGTTTAACCCCAAAGCTCATGTTTAGATCTTTTCACAGATTATTCTGTGCACCACAGATTCATATTGTCTGAACAGGAAGTGTTTGCCTAGTGGTTAGAGCAGTGCACTTGTGCTTTGAGAAGGGTGCCAGTAGCTGGTTCGATCCCCACAGCCTTCACTCTGGGTCTCTGAGCAAGATTCTTAACCCCCACATTGCTCCCCGGCGCGCCGCACAATGGCAGCCCTCTGCTCCCCAAGGGGATGGGTTAAAGGCAGAGGGTTAGTTTCTCCAGTCTGAGATCAATAAAGTTCAATTATTATAAAGTAATATCATAATTTCCACATTTCTTCTGTATAAATCTGTCAAACTAATATCTAGAAATAAAACTAGTGGGTTAATCTCTTCACACATAAGTAAGTTTATATAGAGATTACCCTATGATAATGAACTAATTGTTTAGGTTATATTTGTGGTATTTTTCTTACAATTTAAAAGGAAAAATCATATTGTTAATGTTGACCGAAAGGGCAATCATTTTGTCCTTAAATTTGGGGTTTTTTTTTTTTTTTTTTTTAGTAACGGAACAAAAAAAACATTTGAAGAGAAGAATACATTAGCGGCCATTCAGACTGGCCCTTCGCAGTCAAAAGCCAGCCGAATGGCAGCCCACTTCCCCTCAACTCCTAGCAAAATCGCCTCCGACTTCCAGCCACTAGAGTTACCCCCTTCTTTTCCTGGGCATGAATATTTTTTTACTCTGACTCCACCCTTTTACTGATTTACAGGGTCTGACCAGGAGGAGGCGCTTCTCTTTAGATCTTACTGTCCACAAATCATGACAGAAATAACATTTTAGGACAAAGATTGATGTTTAAAGAGGAATTGTAGGGAACCAGCCAAGGACCAGCCAAGTAACTGCCTGCTTGCTGCTAAAATGACTAATTTTGGCTTTTTTTTGGAAGCAGTTTGGCATTGAAGATTTTTATGGTATCTTTACTGAGTTGAAGTGAAAATATATAAATATTAAACTTATATTTCTAATGATAAAAACAATATTATGACTTTAAGCACATTTTGATCATTAATTTGAACTAATCGTATAGATAATCGTCAGCTTGCAAACATAAAATTATGTTAGATTTGCCCTCTGTTTGAAATCTCTGTTCATGCTAACTTATTTTTAACACTTGAAACATGTTCATTTGCTGACAGTTTATCCTTACTAATGAATATATATTATATTTTATAGGTACATAAGGAAGAAACCTCAACAAAAGATACATTTTTTTTTTTTTTTGCATTGATTAATTTACTGTTTCTTCTTCACCTGAAATTTTAAACCTAGAAGTTGCTTTTCACTTAAGTCTGTGTCCAGATTAGGGACATGGGATCTGCCAGGCCACGCTGAGAATCTGGCGGGCATAAACAACCTATAGCTAACTCACTTTCTTTAAATTAACATCTATTAATCAGATCAAATATTGTGGGGTGAACAAAATTCTGAGAATAACTCTACGATCCTTCAGACCATTTTGTAAAGATTACATTTTGGGCTTAGAGACTCATTTTGTTGTGACATAATTCAAGCTGTTTTTTCTTCCTATGTACATTTCCATATGCACTGCATTCCTTCCATTGGTTAATGCTTTATTCGATCTCAGCACACAATGAATAAAATATGGGGGCAACAGAAGTGTATAGGCTATCATAATATCATATGTACTGTTAATACCCATGGCAAAGATGTGATAAAAGCCTTAAAATATTTTTTTTTCTAAGAGGGAGATATAAGAACTTTTAAGAGGAGACCCTCCTCACTGTTTGGTAAAATAAACATGTTCAAGTCTTGTTTGTCACATTTTAGTTTGTCAGAATGGCTTGTTCTAGGTAGTCTAGAAGTGGAAGGGCAGAGAGTAGGCAATTTAATATAATGGTAATCAACTAAAAAACAAAACTATCTACTAAACTTAGATCTGAAATTTAAAAAGTTTCTATTATATAAGAAAAAAAATTGCCATGGTTCCCAGTAACTGTGGCACGGGCAATTTTTTAAAACATCCCCTTGTTGTATTTCCCCTTCAAAGTATACATGTAGTTAATACCGTATTTACTGTTTGATTAGTCTTTCTTAAGTTTATATTATTCTGCTGAATGTAATATTTCATTTTTTTAATTTTTACCTGCAATGTTTATAGATCTAAGGGTTGCTATACCCAAGGAAAGAAATCACATTCATATTTATTATATCTAAACTATCAGGGGAAATTCAGTATTGTGCTGCCGTGGAAACCTCAGTGTATCCAGGACTGAATGCCTCCATCTCTCCCTTTTTCTTGAAAGTGAGGCAGCTTAGCTGCTCTCCTAAAGCTCTAATCTTTGTTAACTTATATAGTAAATTATTATAATATTAGTTTTACAGGTTATTTTCTTATTAAACCCAAGCTTCTGTAGTTTTTTTATTTAACATCTCTATTGGAACTGTTGAGACTAAAGCTTTTTTGCCTTAAAGAAAATTCATTTTAGAAATAATTTCTTTGAGTTGTCCTTCCTTGCTTTGTTTCTCTAAGAATAGAGTAAAAAGGCCAATATTTTCTCTACAAGAAAAGATAAATGTGTCGTTATTTTTACTCCTTTTACTAAAACAACATAAGAAGAACAAGCGAACCGGAGCTTCCAAACTAAGGTTTCAAAAGGTCTAAGGAGTTTGTCCATAATAAAATCTCATTTTCTTTTCTGCAAAGTTTTTCAACCTTCAACAAAAGAAACACCAGTATAACCACTTTAGGAAATAGAATGCGCGTTAGTACATTGTGGGATAGCATATCGCTCTGGTTCTGTTTACACGTGCCATTTTTATACCAACTTAAAGTTCTGTTTTCTAATCAGACTGGACGTAATTCATTGCTTGTAGCCATGACTAGCAAATATTATGTTGATTTTTTTTATTAGTTTTGAACAAAATTTAAAAATGAAATTTTCCTGTTCAAAACAATGAAATAAAATTTGTAAATTTAAACTGTAATCATACTTACTTTCCAATTCCTTAAATTATTTTTCAAAGATTATACCAGGCTATGTTTTACCTATAGAGCACTTTGATGGCTAATTCTTGTCACTTTATCAACCCATGTCGGGGATGCCAAACACATTGGACAGTGTGGGTCTGATGTCCACGATCAGAATGCATCTAGTATCTGGAGTCGAGTCTGTGAGACATTCCTGGACACTGCAGACATTCTAAGACAGATAATGATTGTCCAAGTCAACAGATAGGAACTTGATCTTTCCCAGAGGTTTCAAAAACAGTGTGATTCTTTGAGTTCTCTTGTAAAATATGCAACATGTTAAGTGTAAATATAAATGTAATGAAAGTGTCACTGATACCACATAAATCCTGTCAGTCAAAACGTCTAACTATTGAGTGCTGTGTGTATGTCTGATGTAGTTGAGGTTGTGCTTATATGTTGCATAGGGCATTTTGTGTCTGTCCATCCCTTTGACCTACTGTCTTTGTGCTTTGCTGCCAGTCTAAAAATGAATATGACATTTCTCTGTAGTTTTCACCAAACTGAGTCAATTTTTAACTCTTAACTATCTAACTGTGCCTGTCTCCTCTTTGATGCCATATTAGGGTTTGAATTTTTCAGCTTCTTTTAGTTTCTGGTGAGGGAGTGATTGTGCCCGGAAATTAGTCAGAATGGGGCACAGAATCAGGAAGAGGGAGCTGTGAAGAATGATTTGAAAAAAAAAAAAATAAATCACTTAGCACAATACTCAATAAACATTTCTCACAAGCAAGTAGAGGGAACATACATGAAAGCAGATGACAGTTGTTTTTTCTTCTCCTAATTCAGTTAATAACTTTAACAGAATACTTTCTCTTTCCACGACTGAACAAGCTTGCAAAATATCTGTTTCTGTGTAGTGAGAAGTGCATGCATGCCTGTGTGACCAATGGTCTGACTGTAACTCTGTGTGAACTGTGAACGAAAATGATCAGAGGCACTCCAACTGTATAATATGTGACCAAAGTAGCCGCTGTTCAATGTTATGTTTCCTTCCTGCAGATTATTTTTTTAAATATGCTTGATATAGTTGTTTTTTTTCTCAATGCCAAGAAGCTTGATGTTTATTTTTGTACTTGATTTTATCATGCATATTTCTATATCACTCTTGCTTCAGAATTGAAACCTATTGGGATTCCTCAGAAAACTGGCACTCATTAATGCACCATTGAGGGTACTATGTGTAACTGTATTTCATACTGGAAGCATGTCCTAAACTGAGAAACATATAGTATATACGAAATATGATTTATTTGTATAAAATGAAGCATATTCAATATATTTTTTCCTAGCATGCAGATTGCTGCTAAAATTTATGTTGAGTATTAAATAATGACATTGTTTAGGAATGGAGATAACAAATAGCACTTTCGCTGTTTTTCAGACAGACTTATACTCATTTGAACCTGTGAAATAAAAGATAATCACTTTTTTTTTATTTCAGATGCTGCTAATATTATTTTCAATTTTTAATGAGTTTTTTTTAATTAACTTTAAGCCAAGTAGCAATAAAACTTTTTACTGTGAGTGGTTTTGTCCAGCATTCATTTTAATTACCATGTTAATTGTCATTATGAGCTGCAATTTATGCACTTCCTCTTGTCAGTCAATCTTATCCCTGCTGTTTACTACAGAGATAATTTTACTTTATTTCAAAAAGTATTTCACTTTCAATGTATATTTACTGAACTTCGAATCCAACTTACCAGCAAAACATTGCATTCTACGTGAAATTTTAAACTTCTATACAAGCAGTGCTTTAATGTGTCTCTAAAGGGTAAGCAACGCTCTGAAGTGTAATATTCAAAAATTTTTAATTTTTCATATTAAAAATGACTTGACTAGATGATAAGTACAGAATTCATGCACGCAACAGTGTAAAACACAGACCAAAACTTATCTGTTTTGCTTCAAGGCTGTTTTTTTTTTCTTCTTTAAAATCAACATGCACCTACGGTTAATTTTGAAATATTATTTTTTATTTCTTATCTTTTACTCATAAAGACATGAGGGTGGGGTTTAACAAGATGTAAACATAGTACAAAGAAATCTGCAAACTAAAAAAAAAAAGCAAAATTGCCAGAACTGTTATGCTTTCTTGTGAACATCTAGTATACAATTAATATCACTTTAGACAATACAACTACTACTACTTACATATTATGAACATATCTTCCAGTATGTAGTTTTTCTTTGATAGTATATTTTTTTCGACATAACGGATACTACATGGTAAGATCAGAAGCACTACCGTGTCTCCATAACTGTAACATCAGCACTTTTCCTGACAAAGTAGGTGCCACTCGAGTTAAAAAAAAAAAAAAAAAAAAAAGAATCTTAGTACTAATAATATACATTAAAGCAACAAAACTACAGCCATTAACTTTTTTTCTTGTTTAAAGAATATATGTATTTGTTTACACTTTGTAGGACTTTGGTTCAAAGGATAAGCGGTCATACAATTTTTTTTACAAATATAGTTTAGCAGTTTAAGATTTTCCTTTAATTTTTATAAGAAACAATTCTAACGATTGCTTTAAAATAGTAAATTAAAGAGTTCTGAATTTGTTTCACCAACTCCAGCTGGGCATTTTAGCTGTTCTATTAAAATCACCTCATTTGTTTTTCACCAGGAGGCTAACTTTTCTGATTTATACAGTGCACTTTTTCAGTATTATGCTTTATTTGCCAAATAATACAATATTATACACTATTTAAACTGTTAATACAATAAAATATGTACAGAAAAAAAGAAAATACATAAAACGTATTAATACATTTGTTTAAAAATGGCACTAAATGAAAACCTGTTTATAAATGATTGTCTTCATTTGTTATTCCCGTCTTCAGCTCTTGCATTGATCTGTAGGCTCTCACAGCTAACACCCCACCAAAGATGAAAACAAAAATCCCTGCCACCCCAAACAGTCCTCCTGCAATATCTGCACCATTAAAGCGGCACTCAAAACCATTATGCCCTTTGCTCTTGTACATTTGCTCCCTCTCCTGACAGATGGGGTTTTGGTAGGTTTCCTGTATTTTAACAAAATAGATCACTAGCCCGGCGACATAACCCAAGCTGATCAGAAAATTCACAATAGCCTCCACCAACAGCATGGGGGGCCTGCGATAAGGAACCCTAAAGATACCCAGGGCAAACATTACAAGGGCATAGATCATCAAAATCACGCCACAGGCCAAAGCAAAGGCATAGGGTGGCCGCTTGAGCTGGTTGAAAAGGCGGTCCAGCTCTTGGACCCTGTTTGAATCTGCTCCAGTGAAGGCGTTGGCGCCACCAAAATAATAATGGTAAATTCCTCCGAAGCTGGCCAAGTCCCGGTAACCCCCGTTGTTGCTGTATGGCACTCCGGCACAAATTATGATAAAAAGATTTAAAGCCACCTCCATTAACTGGCAGATACCTGAGAGATGTGAAAGAAGAAAGCGGCAAGATCAACGTTAAAACTAAAAATATGTTCCACCAATTAAATACTGCAGACTCCAAGCAAACATGCCAGATATCCATAGACCACAAGTTAACTTAATATTAGAGAACCCAAGGCTTTAATGAGTACAATTAAAGTCTATATGTACAATTTAAGTGGAAATATACTAAGCAGTAATTATTACTATAAGAACTAAGCAGCAGAACTAAGCAGCTCTAATGAAAAGGTCCTCGAAGTGAATAAATATACTTGCCTCTAGTGGTTAGAGCGTATCTTAAGTTGTACAAAGCTTGTCTGTGCTTTTGCTGATTGACCTCAGGGTGATAGATTGATGTTTCTCTGGGCCTACAAAGACAATAGTTTTTTCATAGGGGGTAATATAATGTTTACAGAATAATATTGAGTATTGGATGTTGTCTTACAGTGTTGAGGGTCTTATGTCATATGGATATGCACCTGCCCCCTGGTAAACAGATGGACTTGTCACTTCTCTCTTTCCGCTCTCCTTGGTTCTTCTGTCAGTGACTCGCTCCTCCTCATCTCTCGGGTTTTGGCTGCGTCTCTGGTTATTATAGTGCTGTCCCCTGTGTGAGTAATCCCTGCTCATGTACTCTGCAGGTGCATCACTCCTCTGATGGTGTCTTCCTCTGTCTGGCATCTTCCTTTACCTGCTGAAGAAGATTATTGACTCCAATAAGCAAAGTGGATGGTTGACATGTGTCTCTGTGCAAGAAGAGGGAACCTATAAGACACTGCAAGCAGCAAAGCGGAATATTTATGGTTCAAACCAGATATTTCCATATTCTGTTTTTTTTTTATTAAACCCAACATATTGACTAACCTTTCTTTTCTTACTGTCTGATATTTAATCAGACTAAATGCTAATTTGGCTCAGTTAAGATGAAATATTTTCATTCAGCATGAGAAGTGTTGCAGAGCATTTCCATAACATTTGGTAGCCTTTCCGATAGCTAAATGACTTAACTATAGCCTTCCAAAGGTTTCTCACTTCAGTGACATTTTGGCTTGTTCTTTCTTAAACAACTAAGCTGGGTTTGTAGGGCCCTTTCCACAGAAGTTTATTTTTTGTCCAATTTTTATTCAAACTTAAAATCTCATATCTTAAAATCTTACATTATTGCTTATTTTTTCATGAAGTGCACAAGTTTCTTTATGAACAAAACACCTCCATAATATGATGCTGCCTTCATCTTCACAGGTGGGATGGCTTTCGTTCACCAAAACAAAATGCACCAATCTCCAAACTTAACCAGAATCCTAATGGCATCATCATTATCATCTCAGTATTCCCAAATAATTTTTACTCTGTAAAATTCTACAATGCTTGATTGATCGTGAAATAAATAAAGAAATGCTGCTGTAACGGATTGTTTTTACAAATGGTAGATGCTAACAGCTGTATAGATCTCTAGATCAATGCATAGAATACTTGCATTTTGCATATCATTCACCATAATATAATGAGTATGTTATAAAAGAGTTTTCGGACCTACCAGCTGATTTGTTGCCAAAGTATGATAATTAGCTGCTATGTGGAAACTTTAATGTTCATGTCTGCTATCCTGCTAACATGCAGGCAAACATGTTTTCAAAGCATTTGTGATTTGTTTAGCTCGACTCCATCAGTGTTATGGCCCACACAGCATTATTTACTAACTAGCATGGTTCTCTGGGTTCTGTTAAAGAGAATTGGGACGCAAGTATTTCAGACCACTTCTCCACCATCCTTCCTGTCCTAAATTCTATGATGCCAGCGCATCTTCTCTGGTTTATCACAATATGTTTGACAGATTAAAGTCAGGCATCAGATCCCATCATAGTACTGAATCCAGTTCAGAAAGATATCCTCCTGTCGCTTGATGCCAAAGGAATCTCTTACTGGTAATGTTGGAGTTACAAGTCACTGTGGACTATCCAATCCTCATTACCCATAGCAGATCAGCCTTCAGGAAACACTGCTTGAGTGATTTAAGTAATATTTAATGGGCATAACTTTCTCTATGGTGTTAGATGAGCTGCCCTCCTCCTCTATTCACCTAAGCTCTGGAGTGCCGCACGAATCGATTCAGGAACCTGTGTTCCTTCTCATTTAAACTTCTACCGTTAGGACCCTCTCTTGCACATTGTAATCTCACTTTACATCTGCATGCAAGATTATTTCCAAATCTATCTGCTGGCCACCCCTTGTGCTTTACTCAGTTTAAACTTCTTTGACGGCTGCCTAAAGAAAATTAAACCGAGACTCTCTAAAAACTCTCTCAAGCAAAATAATTATAATTACAAATAGATTTTACTTAATGCATCTATAAGGCAATGTTACATTTTTTCAGTAGATGTATTTTCCCCCCTTACCCCAATCAGGTTGTAAAAAAAAAAAAAAAAATTAAAAGGATGAAGCTTAAAGCTGCTTAAACTTGACAGACAAGTTCACCCTGTGAACACCAGCTTTGTTTCCACCTTCACCTGTTACTTTAAGTCCAACCATTCCTCAGCTGAGGTGATCTGGAGAAATCTGTGCATATCTCTGTTACCTCTAAATTCGGTTACAGCAGTGCTTTCCCGTTGGTATCAATCAGTCATTGGTTTTCTGCTGCTCAGCGCGTAAACATGATCACTTTCCAACCCTTTCCTCTCTGAAAGGATAGGAGCATAACAAGATTCATTTCAGTGGAGTTAATGACATGAAACAGGAAAGATGAAGAGTCACTTAAAAGAGATATGATGAGGAGAACCTGGGTAATATTGTAGTATACATAAAAACATAGTAAACTATCCATGGAAAACAAGTTGCAGAGAGATGTAAGCGATAATATAGTGGACATTTACTTAATGTTATGAAGCTAAAATACATTAAAGTCTGACAACTTAAAACCATAAGATTCGGCGGTACATAAACCCTCCAAAGAAAAGAATAGTATTTGCAGACAGTGATCTTTTTTTAATATACATTAGTGCTCGTAGCAACGCTTGCGCCATTGCAGGAATTTAACAATGTCCGGGGTTACTTTGGGCTATTAAAACTGGCATTATTGTGCTTTTATGTAGAAGCTAATATATATATATTTTTTACTCCCTCGTCAGCTTTTAAGCTTACCTTGTTTTCGTTTACAGCAGAGCCAAACAATCAACCTGTAACCAAAAACTTCCTGATGGAGAGTTCCACTTCAAACACCTGTCCTGACCACGCCCACTTAAAGTGAAACTTCTGTTTAGCGTGTAACTTATCTGACCGAATAGCTATAAAGTTATTATACCGAAAAAGAGTAGGTCAGAGTTAATCCATCCATTTCCTTAGGGTCGCGGTGGGGCCAGTGCATATCTCTGGTAGTCTAAGGGCGAGAGGCGGGGGGCCACCCTGGACAGGTCGCCACTCTGTCGCAGGCAGAGGCGTAGCCAGAAAATCCTAATAGGGGTGGCCGAAAGGCACCAGAACCTTATGGTCAATCCACAATCTTTCAACAGGAACACACACACACAACATCCATATTTTCTAAATAAAGACAAACTATACTTTCCTGCAGCCTTTGCTAACAAATAGATAGATATATTTAAACTTATATGCTGTATAAATAAAAGGTATTGTGGACAAAAATTTTTCAGGTTTGAGTTCTGAGGCGTACATGTCATCACCTACTTTTATCAATAATCATTCTGCAAAAACATATATATATTTAATTACTAATATCCACATTTTTATGTTATTATGAAAGTAGATCTTTATCTATGATTTCACTGAAGACTTATAGATGACCTGCAGAGGCACATACATTTATCTTTAACACAAATAATTCAAAATTAAGTTCTGAAAAGAGCATGAATCCTGTATCTATCATCTTTAATGTTTTTATATAGGTGTGCATAATCAACCACGTTGTTTCTGTTGTCAAGTAGTTGTTAATATATGAAAAAATTTAAATCTTGAAGTTTGAACATTCCCCTTCAGAGTATTACTGCTGCCCCCTACTGTATTAGAGGGGGAAAAAATGGTAGGGGTGATCCCAAGGGTGGCTCCTGGCCCCCCATCTAGCTCCGCTCCTGGTCGCAGGACCAGAGTCAGTCACTGTTATTGAACATATCCATCAGTTGATCAAGGAAGCTTCACAGTGTTTTTTTTTTGTTTTTTGTTTTTTTTTATATGGATGAGTTACCCTACAGTTAGTTTAGGGAATTATAACATAATGGAGTTAAATAACCTTTATTCATATAGTCTCATTTGGAAACAGCTTGAAAACTAGAAGACCTCTGTACAAACAAGAATAGTTTGAAGGCTATTTGTTTGTGATGGATTTAACTTCAATAGTCCGGAGAATTGTGATTGACACCACAACCCGGACACAGAGCACGAGGTCACAAGTTTTGTTCGCAAGTTTATTCGCTTTACTTAAATCACTTCCGCCGATCAAAAAGATGCCTTTCAAAATAAATTTCACTGGGAAGTAATTTAAATTGTTACTTAAATAACTGAGTGCTCTTTGATGTATTTATTTGTGCACATTTGCATGAGAGAACCTGCTTAAAAGCAGCTTTAATCATGTGTCTATGCGTTTTGATGAAACAGATTCCTGTTTACGGAGAACAATTATTAAGATTTCATCTTAACATGACGATATTTATCATTATATCAAACCGGCTTCCATAGTCTCACCTAAATTAATCACTACATTTTTTTTCTTCACTATAGTTTAGATGAAATAACGTTCTTCAGCCAAGGGTGTTTTTGACATGGCCCGTATCGTGTGGCATTGGAAAAGGGGTCAGTTGAGGAAAATGTAAAAAAAAAAAAAAAATCTTATCAGTCGGCTGTGTCTTGAAAAAGTTTCTATGTATTTTATTTGGCGAAACTCATTAGGGATTTAAGGTGCACATGTATTAAGTAAGCGTTCCCGACTAAGAGCTGAAAGCAGCAGAAATAGGTTCTGTGCTCTGTACAGGACTGCATTGTATTTCCTGCCACACCAACTGGTTAGAGGGTGGTAAAAAGGAAGTCCTCGCCCACTCAGATCAAAAAGTCCTCCCTCTATTCAGATCAAAAATGCAACCGTTTGAGATTCAAGTCTAGGCATTGGCCAGTATGAAATAGTGGTAGCCTAGTGGTTAGGGCATAGGGCTTGGAATGCTGAGCTTGTGAGTTTGAAGCTCACTCCCACAGACTGCCTCTATGGCTCTCTGAGCAAGACCCTTCACCCCTGGGTGCCCCATGATGGCAGCTTCCCGAGGGGATGGGTTAAATACAAAGGTAAATTTCTCCAACGTGAGATCAGTAAAGTTCAATTATTTGTTATTTATACATTTTTATTATTTTTAACATAGTGTAATGCTGAAAATAAATGTTGGGCTCCATGAAGGTTCTAGGTTTGAATCCCAATGTGTATTGCCTGTACTTATATAGCACTTTATTTCAAGTCAGGAGAGTTGACAAAAATACTTTACACTACATTCAGTCACAGCACACTGATTGTTGTAAGCTACATTGGATTCACAGCTGTCCTGGGGCTCACTGACAGAAGTGAAGTTGCCATAAAACTGGTGCCACCAGGCCTCTGACCACCATCAGTTTGCAATGCGAGTGAAGTGTCTTGCCCAAGAAAACAACAACACTACAAGGTGGAGGTGGGGCTTGTACTGACAGCCCTCTGGGTGCAGGGAAAACTGCTGCATTTGTGCAAGGAGTTTGCAAGTTCTCCAAGTAGGAACTCCTGGAGCCTCCTATAGTCAAAAACATAACTATTAGGTAAATTGTTGACTCTAAATTGCCCTTAGGTGAGGGCATCTGTCTGTATATTGTAAATTCTCAGCTGCTGTTGAGGTCTCTTGATGGCTATTAATATTGTAGTATGGAATATGAAGCCTGACTTTATAAAATATTGCACTTGAATAAGTAGAACAGGCAAAGTTGTTCAAAGTAAAATAATACATTCAAAACTGTAATGGACCAGTCAAATTAATTATGTAATGCAGAAAAGAGGAAGGTGTACAAGCATTATTGAATATTGTTAATTATTTCTTTGTTGTTTTCTCAGTTGAACTAGTTGAATCACTTGTTCTTTTTTAAATTTTGATAATGTAGTAGATGTTTGGTAATACACAAGTGAAAATAATTAACAAAAGTTACAAGTTGCTCAAAATGAGGTGGGAAAAACTGTTGTGGGATGCCCATATAGAACTAATGTGAAAACAATACATAATATTAAGGTGTGGTTAACAGTAAAACACAAACTAAAGTTATTTCTCATAAATTTATTAAGATCTCAATCACATTAAATTAAATCAAGTACCTTACCAATTGCAGTTTTAAAACGGTAGTCCCTTCATAAGAGACATTGATGTCCCTTACTTGTTTTTTTTTACATTTCACATATTTACACATTTTACATATTTTTTTTCCTATTTTGTGTTTTTCAGTAACTGTGTTACATTTCCTCATATTGTCTAAAATATTTACATTAATGTTCTTGATTATTCTACTGTATGGATAAAGACAACATTCCTACATCTAGAAACAATGAGTTCTTTATAAGATATTGTACTAAAGGGATTATTATAAAAGTAACTATAAAAGTAAACTGTTAGCTTAATGTATATCCTACTATAAATTAAAATCCAATTTGTATAAGATAAAATACATTTGTATGGCATACCGGTAAGTAGCCCTGACCTAGGGGCCCTATACTATCCTAATTCCAGACTTTATAGTGAATAAATGTAAATGCTGGCTTGTCAACTTTAAGATTACTTGTGTGAGTATAATCTGAATAAAATATTTTTTTTAAATCTGTGTTCAAAATCATATTACTTCTGTTCTTTTTTTCTCATTAAAAAGTACAATACCACAGATCAAGCTATGAGTGAGGAGAGATAAAGGCTTTTAATTTGAAGGTTGGAGTTACCCATCTCCGGAAGTATTTGCCGTTACTCCCCGGGCTCACGCTGCCACACTACAACCGACGGAAATGGCGGTGACGGCCAGGCGAGCAGCGTGAAGTGCTGATGCATTGCATGGATAAAAAAAATAAATTAATCCCGACAGCCAGTACATTTTTGGGACAATTGACAATGATGTCGAAGTAGAGCAAAATTGGTAGTTGTCATTATAAAGTCATCCAACCCTCCCGGGGAAGTTTTCATCTCGTCGGCGGAGGAGCGAAAATCTCACCGAGAGCATGGCTTCTTCCAGCACACAGGTAGCTAAGCTAGTTAGCTCACTTAAGCTAGTGCAACAACAACAACTCCAAATTGATTTAGTGTTACCGTTATTTTAAGGCTTAGCAGTGCCTTTAGTTAGTATGACATTTAGGAAAGTCGTATTAATTGAGCTTACTTGTTTTTTCAATTGGTTAAGTATTATTGTTTAAAACATTAGAGTAGTCCTAATCCTATCATGTCATTGAAATTATAAGTCCAGAAAAGTGCTTGCTAATGCACCCCCACCCCCCACAGCCTCATTGAAACAAGCAGCATGGCAACGCTAGCTAACAGGCCCCATGTTCCTTCATTCAATTGAGCCAGCGGTGGGTCTCGCTGATGCTTTTACCTATCTGGCATCCAGTTTATACCCATATGGGATATAGACACGCATAATCCAACCCTCATAATGATACGTAAATAAATCCTCTAGATGTCATGAGATATTTCTTAGCAAAAATGAGTGAGAAAATGCTGCGTGTTTGCATGGCCCACCTGCTCAGAAATGACTTAGGCCCTGTTCTGTGTTTTTATTTTTCTAAACATTCTTAGATAATTAAATGTTATTGACTCTTTGTATTTAAGACGTATAACAATTTCAAATATAGTGTCGCATTCTAGCGCTTGCCTTTTCTTTAGCACGCGCGTGACAAGAGTTAGCTGCTAGCAAGCTAACATGTTTGCACAGGTGGTGTGTTCTGCTGTCATCTAACTAGCTACCCATTGGACCAAAGCGAGGGGTTTTGCCTTTTCAGCTTGTTTTCTTTAGAAGATTAAAAAGTGAAGCTTGGTTAAACGTGTGCTCGCCTCTTTGCGTTGCTGGGCAGACAGTTTGTGTTTGTTTAACTTTAGATATCGGTGACTTTGCAAGTTTGGAGACATTTGTGTAGCAGCTAGCCGTCATGCGAGAAGGCCCATTTTGAGGAATGCAGGAACTTGCCGAGTCTGAAGTTTATATTCTAGTTAAGATTTTGTATTTGCTATGACATTAAGAAACATTAATTGCCGGATAAAATAATAATCCGTTTTTGTGTCATTTTGTTTTTGATAATTTTTTTGAAGCTTGTAAACTGAACAGGAAAGGGGAAGCTTCACTTTACCGAATTTCTGCATTCTTTCACTATTTTCCTTCCCCCATCACTAAGCCTTTCTATAAAATAATTGTTGAAACAAAAAGTGAAACAGACCCAAGTTTCTTCCTTTTATATAGTTTCACTATTATCTTTCTAGCTTGATCTCACACATTTAAGTGGTCATTCTTGGACAGATTTGTTTGCTCAAATATCAAGAGAATCTGTAGATATGGAGCAGTGACTGCTCTAATTAATGGGCAAACAAGTCAGCAGGTTTCAAGATCTATCTTAATTATATTTATAATTATGGTAAAAAGAAATGCTTACACCAAATAACTTGTTTAAACCTGTCACATATTTGTTTCAAAAAGTAAGAATAAAAGAAATTTGAGGCCAAAAGCTTTTAAAAATATTTATTTTGGCAGGCATTTTTGAACACGATATTCTGTATGTTTGTTTTTTTTTTTTTTTTGTTCTGGGAGACAAAAGACATACAAGCGATAAGTTTCCAAAAACAAATAACTTGGTGAACGAAGGGCAAAACGAGAACTACTGCACCGACCTCAATTGTCTTTTGGGATGATTCTTAGCAAACAGGTCACGCTGGAAAGTTTGAACTTTGCAACATTTTAGCTGCAGATGTCATCTCAGATTTAGTTATGCATACTTCACGCTAACCTGTTCATGCGTCAGCTTGCAAATGACCTCGGAGATTCACTGAAACCTTCATTAATTTGGACAGTTATTTCAGACACACCTTACTAGTTGCTTTCACTATCGTTCTATTTTTATGCCCTTTCTTTCTCTTTCTAAAATGATCTCTGGTGGAAAAAGCTTAACATCCCATTAACTTTAAAGCTTATTGGTTTAACTTTTAGACAGCTCATCTTTTGGCTTGTTAACAGCTATGACATTCAGGTTTACCTTTCCTTTGGAACCATAGTTTCCTTTTAGATGATTCTTAGTTGAAGCATATTTACTCTAATCCACAGTAGAGTAGAGTTTTAGTTTCTAGTTAAGTTAATTATATTGTGCTACATTTAATTGGCTTCAAGACGAAATGTTGCTAGGAGCTCTGTCCTGTCAGATCTGTGATACTTTTGAGATATAAGTTGTTAATCAAACTGATCATTCAGCTGGAGGGAATATTATATTTATTGGCAATAAACAAGAGCCTGTTTAGTGGGGTGACTCTTCTGCATTTTATAGCCTGAATATGTAAAGCCATTGAAACAGTGTTGCTAGTTATGAGTTGATAGCTTTATGAAATTTTCAATATCCTCCTATAAACCTATCATTATTTGCATTTCTTAAATCATACAGATGACTTATTTGTTCTAAGCTATTGTTCCCACCAACAGAAAGGGGAGCTAAAAAAAATCACAGCAGCATTCTTTCTGTTGTGAGTGAATGAGCTGTCCTGAGGCTGTTGGATTATAGCTGGCTGTTTGTCATTTGTAGTGCCATTTCAGCAGTGTGGGCCCTGGATTGGGGGGGATTGTATGCAAAGAGTTAAATATGCTTGAACTGCACTTTCTTTTCTCTGTGCCTCCCCTTTTCATGCATCTCTGTTTATTGCTGTAAGATGATTAAGGGCATGTTACGTGAGCTGGTTTCCCATGTTCTTAGTTTTGTGTCCACATGCCCATGTAATAACTCGAGTTGGCACGATGGATTGTTTCATCTGAAGTCTTTTTTTCTGTCCAGTGATTAACTCAAGTGTCAGGTAGCCGGGTTCAATAAAATGTAAAGTCAGGAAATGGAAGCAGAATGACGCCCCCCCCCCCCCTTTTTTTTTTTTTTTTTTTAATTTTTTGGTGGTTTACAATTTTCAAAAACTTAAGCTTTCTACAGTGAAAGGGAATGTTTTTTCCCCGTCTTTTTGGCTTTTTGTAAGTTAAATCTTAAATGAATATTTTCACAGAATTATTTCTATACCTTCTTATTTTGACATGTGATGGGTTAAATTAGTCCAAAACTGGCAAAAAAAACAAACAAAACAATTCTGTGCGCTGTAGTTTTACATCTTTGGCAAATGTGAGCAGATGTTTTCCTAGTTATATAAATTAAAGCATACTGCCCTTCCCCCACCTATTGCTGTCCACTGTATTCTTTCCATTTGAAAGAAGCATGTCTGTATTTCTCTTTATCTTCTTTATTATGCGATAGAAAATAAAGATGGCTACTCTTCACTCTCTGAACCTGGGTGTTCAAAAACTGTAGTTACTGATCAATGTGACTTTTAAGCAGCTCACTTAAGGCTGGCTGCCCAAGCAGACATTCCTCCACTTTAAGGTGTTAATTCGTTCTATAGCACGTTTAAGAGTAGCAAAAAAAGTATAATTTTCACTTAAAGATGGGTTCTAAACATTATAAATTGTTCTTTTTTAGTCTTAAGTTGGAAAATTAAATGAAAAATACAAATATTGCTAAGCTGTGGTATAATTACACCTTTGTTACAGAAACTAATTTTGCAATAAGGTATAAATCTTTGTGGGGTTTTTGAAATGGTTAAATATAGCTTATGAGTTAGTTATTGCAGGTGACGCAAATGAAATGTAAGAAACCAGAAATGTCTGGTTTGGGATTACGGCTACAGCAGAGCATTCAATGCCTAAACAATATTGATATGAACAAAGCTTTTTATCATACTAAGAATTTAGCCTGAGTTTCCTGTAATGGTGTCTCTATGGTTTAAAACATAACCTGACAAAATAGTTTTAGTACTAAAGCAGCCAACCCCCCATGTAATTGTAGTCAACAGAAATGGTGCTGTCCTTTCTGCAAGTGACACAGTTGTGAGTTTCTAAGAAAGGTTCATATTTATGAGCCACCAGCCATGATGTTATCTTAAGTTGCTGAATTATGTTTTTAATTATTGACAGGGTTCTGCTGTTTGTAAGTGAACAAGTGTTTTACACCACGAAAGTTATAACTGAAGGTTTTCTGTTGAAAAGTCTATAAATTGACCCATAATCCCATTTTTGTCTTGTACAAGAGATGAACTTGATTTTATTGATGGTTCATTAAAATTCGGTTTCAGCTGTTTACTCTAGGTTTATGTATAACACAGTGTGACTCATCATTTCATTTACCTTTGCTTAAGATATGATAATAGTATTTGCTTAATGATGAAAGACTCTATAGCAGCCAAAGTACTTTAATATTTAACAATATGCAATTTAAATGTTATCCAGGTAACAGGCTTTTACAATCACTTAAGTTGTAAGCTGCATTCCTGACTTTTAGCCCCTTTCTTTGAGGTAATATTTTATATTTGTCCTGTTTTTTTTGTTTTTTTTTACAGTTTGAAAGGTTTTTGAAATTGAAGATAAACTTAACATTTACATTTTGTAGTTCTTAGCCAGGTTTAAGTGATGTAATATTTATAGATCACAAGACTTAAATCTAAACTAATGGTTTGATTGATTTTTCTCCCTCAGTATATCTTTGGGGAGTTCAGCCCTGATGAGATCAACCAGTTTTTCGTGACGCCTCGATTTTATGTTGAGGTAAGGAGAAATAACTTGTATTTGTCATTTAAATTGTGAGTAATATAGGAATATGTTGAATTCATGGTTGCATAAAATGCTACTAAAATGTCCTCACTCAACATTTCCAAATGTATTTGAATTTGTTTGCGTCATGTTCATAAATTTTGTTTATTTCTTACAGCTTCCTCCATTCAATGACAAGGTTCAGTGTGTTAATCAGTCTTCAGGTATGTATTTTTCACATGATGTTTGATCTTGTTTTTGGAAGTTACAGCATTTAAATAATCTACTTTCGCTTTAGCCAATGGTTCTTCATTTAGCTGAAACCCATTTTTAATCGTTTTATGACTGTAAGATTTAAAATTAGGCTCCCTCATGATTTTTTTTTTTTTAACAAATTTTCACAAATTTGCCTCTTGGAGTCGGTTTTAAATCGCTCAAGTTCTCAAATTATTTTAAAAATCAAACGAGTTAACCCAGCTTTGAAATGTTAGAACATCCACCTTTATTTCAGTGGTGTCCATTTGCACATAACTGCATTGCCTTGTCTTGATTTGTATTGATTATTTAGGAAGTTACTGCACTCCTGCTGTGCCTTTTATTATGGAGTCTTTGGGACTGCAGGTTTGCGGTGAGTTGAAAGGGCTCACACCCTGCGACTTGATTGGTTGATGTACATTGTTTCTGAGAACTACAAGTCCAAGTTTCAATAACTGGTGGCTTTCTAAACTATGCACCTTTTATCCTTTCTCTTGCCTGTTGGTAAACTTTTTAGAGCTTTGCATGCTCGCGATACTTGAAGTATCTTCTTTTGCATTTAATGCATATGCACCACTGCAGGGCATCAGATTAACTGAAATATGATTGAACTTTCATTTGATCTAACAATCATGGCTTATTCATTAGGGGCATAGTGATGGTTTCTTTACATGCTAACATTTGCCTATAAAGGAACACCTGAATTCTAGCCAGGTTTACAACTGAATGCAATGGACTCTAATGAAGAATGATTTCAGTAACACTAACAGAATATCCTCTAATCCTTAAAGAGGAAGTATCTTCCTTTCAATGCCCTCTTTATTTCTGCAGAATATTAGTTTATTTATCGTGACCTATAAGCTAATTAGTCACATGAATGAATTTCCTGATTTGCTTTTACTAATATTTCCTGTTTATATTCACCCTTGCACCTCTTGCTGCGTAATGATTCTTAATATGAGGAGATTTGTTACTTTAGGAACTGTTTTACATTGTTGATTGAGTTTGTGATGCTTTAAACTCTGTCCAGAAACATTTAAAGATTAATTATACTTTTAATAAACTGTGTTTTTAATAAAAGAATATCCTCTAACTTATAAGCTTTTTAAGTGATAAGTTTTTACCCTGTGTAGTTTGACTATTTTTTAAATATAAGCTTATTATAAAATGCATAGTCTACAAAAAATAAACTATTTTCTTTACTGTCCAGTGAGAGATGGCTCTCTGTTTCTTAAATGGGTTTACCCCACCTTTGGCAACTCTATTTTAAAACAGAATAAAATGAGGGTCAATGCAACGTTTGGTATATTGATTGTAACATCCAAAAATTGTCAACAAGTTTAATCTCAGAATAAACAAGTGTGCTTTTAGGGGTTTGGTGCTAATGTGGTCGCTGTGGGTAACTGCCAAATTTGTGTAGAAAAAAAAATCTGTTGAACTGGATGAATTCAAGACAGAAATTTCCAATCATAACATGGTTAACTATTTGGAGAAAATAAAAATTCAGGTGGCAGAAAAACACCCAATGTTCCTCCAAATGTAGGCAACAACCCAAGTAATCCACAAATATACAGACATTAAAGCAAAATAGTCAAAAAATAAAGTTATGGGTTGGAAAATAGAGGGCATAGAGAATGAATATCAAACACTAACAGAATGTATTTTACTTTTAAAGAAAAATGTATATTTTATATTTTCACTTTTTTCATAAAGTTTATAGAGAATATGTTCTCTATTTATAGAGAAGGATTTAAAGCCTATATTTCCATAACTTATTGATGATGGCCTACAAATGAGGAAAGCCTAAATGTAGTATCTTAGATGTTAAGAATATTTTTTCTTCAGCATTGGAGTCTTATGCAGCAAGTGTGTATAAGATCCTTGCAGTTGAGCGCCTCATTTTGTTCTGTTGAAAAGTTCCATCTGCTCTCTCCAGCCCCCTCTAATGTTCTCTACTTATAAAATTTAGTTGGAACATGACATTCTTGATCTTCGTTTCCGATCCCCTTTCAAACATCTTATGAGGTGCACTGGGCTTTTGCCAGGTTAGGGTAAAATTATCCCCTTTCCACCTGCATGTTGTAACTCCGCAACAGAGCTTTCTGGAACATTTACAAGTTTAGGAATGCAAAGCAGTCATTTTACTGTTTTGCAACAGTAAGATGCCTTTGTGAAGGTTTCTTTGCTTTTAGCAGTTATACCAGTCTGTGCAATACTTTGATATTCAGACTCCTTTTCATGGGTCTTCAGTTAATATTAAACAAGCTTATTGATTTCACACTGAAAAAGTAATGCTTTTAAAACACTGACACATTTCAGAGGGTTGCTTGGCTATTGCTGTGTTTTTGAGAATCCCTCTTTTTAAAGGTTTTAAAGTGCATTTTCTCGATATAGATTGTTGGATTTATGGAAATGCATTTATATGAGTGGATTACTAGAATTGATGCTGACGCCTATGTCCCTTCAAATTTCTCAGATTTAAACTGAAAAGGATCTAGGCTCATACAGACCCATAAAGGGATAAAAAAGTTAGACCGTCTGATCCCTTTCACAGTTAGGGATTAAACATAGGGGTGGGCAGTGATGCAGTATATAGTGCAATATAATTTAATGTAATAACAATTTTATCTATTTTTTGATATTTTATACCTTACTATTTATGTTTACAGAATTTCACTGATTTTTCAGATTTTTATGTAGTTTTGTTTTTTCTTTTTTCTAAAACAAAAATTTCCTCAAATGTTAGGGGAGTTTATGAACATGGACATTTTTTTTATAACAGTTATTTTTATAACCGTTAATGTTATTTGTTATAACATTTAAGTACAGGAGTCTTTTCTGGAGATTCTTGGCAGTATTTCTCAGGCTTTGGTTTTGTTCATATTGAAATTATATCGAATTGACTGAAATTAAGAAATTGATAGTGATATACATATTGGCCATATTGTCCCAATCCTATAAAGCACACTCTATTGATTTAGGGATTGGTACCCAGAAGGATTTAATCCAGCATCTTTAAGCAATTCAGATGTGGGTTTTTCTTCATAAGTCAGTAATTGGCTTTAAGAATTTATTCCACAATTGTGTTTGCATTTCCTCTTTAATGCATTTACTTGAGTTTGAAAGTCAGAAACTACCTCAAGTGAGCATAGAATTTATTAAGTTGATTTGCATTTTACGTTCTCCTTTAAACTTTTGTCTGCATTAGACATTATTGGAAACATGTCTATGGTTTGCAAATCAACCACAGTGAAAATGCATTTTGCGGGTGCCTGTGAAAACATTAACAACGGATGCTAAGAACTGGGGAAGAAAAATTTATCCATGAAACCCTAAAATAGGATTCTCTTATTGATAGCATGTCCCAAATATTTTTTAGCGTCATATGACTTCAGCAATATTAACTTTCACATAATAGATTTCTGCCTTGTTGAAAATTTTTGCTGAATTAAATCGGAATCAGGCTACTTTTTAAATGGAATAAAAATTGCTGCGACAAAAAACCAAATAAGAAAAATTATTTGCCTCATTCAAGAGGTGTTTTTGTGACATTGAACTATATACCGACTAATAATCTGTATCTTATAATTGATATATTTTCTGCAGCGGAAGACTGTCAGCACATTGAATTTGGAGTTGATGAGGTGATTGATTCCAAACCAGCTGAAGCAACAGATCCTCTGTACAAGGTGTCGAGTAACCTCAACCCCCAGGCTCCAGAGTTCATTCTGGGATGCCAGACGTCTCTGAAGGCTCAGCAGCTGGCTCCTCCAGAAGCTGACGCCCCTGATGGAAGACACTTTAATTCGCTGGATGGGCCTGATTCTGAGGTGTCAGCCCTGGACAATCACCAGTCCTGTCAGGACATGGATGGACTCCCTGGCAGCCTGGGACAGCGAGAGAGAAAGAAAAAGAAAAAGCGACCGCCCGGGTACTACAACTACCTGGACGCATCAGCTGGTGGAGGCTCCAGCAGCGCTGTCACCTCGGATGGTTCTCCTGTGACGGCACTGGTGAATGGACATGCACTTGGAGGCTCACACAACAGTTCTGAGGATGTGGATTGTAAGGCATTGTCAGCAGATGAACTTGTTACCCCTGGACCTGCTTCCACTGCAACATCAACAGCGCCTGTCTTTGCTTCCACATCCATTGCCAATCAGAGGACTTGTGATAGACCTGGGGACTCTTCTTTAGACTTAATGGGTGGGGCTGCCTCTTTATCAGATGGTAACAATGCAACTTTCTCTTCTTCGTCGTCCTCCTCTCAAAGCAGAGAGATGGTGGATGCATCAAGGACTGCAGACCAGCAGCTGGAGCATTTGGCTCTACAAAGTGCTGAACTTTCAGATCCCCCTCACAGCCCCCTCTCTAAATCCCCTCTTCCTCCCTCAGCCGGTGTGACCACCCCCTCTGTCCGCACTTCCAATTTGACTACTGAACTAGAGGAATCACAGGCAGCAGATACTGGAGTGGCCAATGGACTAGAAGAAACCAATACTCCTGTCAGTTCACATGGACACAAAGAAGACTGTGACAGTGGCGAGCAGGATCAGCCTCTTAGCCCAGACTCTCTGATACAGCCTTTAGTAACAGAGCAGGCGAGCTCTCCTGCACTTCCTGCTGCACCAACTGCCAATCTTCCCAAATCTTGGGCTAGCCTGTTCCACAACTCAAAGCCTCTTCCTGGCAGCCCTCAGGCCTTTGTAGAGGTGAAAAATGTTGTGGAAGTTGCATCTCCCTCTCCTGCAGTGCCAGAGCAACCTGAAAAGGTTGGGGAGTTTAAGGAAGGTCCTGTCCCTGTATCAGAAGATCCAATGGCCCCAAAACTGGCAGGTATAAAGTTTTAAAAAGCTCACATTGTCTCTGAACTTTTCTCTGTATTCTGTTTATTTGTTCCACTGCCTTTTTGAAGGAGTTTGGAAAGTGGAAAGATGAAGTTAAGGCGATAATACTAATTGATTCTCCCAGTGTATTTGTTTTATTTTAAATTTAAAAGGAACCAAATGCATAAACTAGAGAAATGAACACTAGATGGCAGCACTGTCTGCTGCATATCTTTGAGATAGGTCATGCATTATATTTGTCACCCAGTTTGCTCCATTCACAGAGCATTAGAAGTACCGTAGGTCAAGAATGCCTTCTGGGCCTCACCCTGTGAGCATTTGTATGTTTCGATGAAGCTTTAACAATATGTTTAACATAAAATGGTTGGCTTTATAAGCGAGTGTAACAGCATTTCTGTCAGCACATCGTTGATATAAATACAGGAATTTTCCTTTACTTTAAAGTAATCCTCCAAAAACTGGGTTTCTAAACCCCAGAGCCATGTGTTGCATCAGCTTACGCTTGTTTTGTTTATTTTTGCAGCCACGTTATTGCCACAAGTGGGTTTACAGGCAGCCAAAACCTGAATCATAATGTTGCTTTTTATTCCTTCACCTTTTATCTGTGATGTTTATTTTTTATTTGGAAAAAGACCGATCTTCTTGTAAATCACAAACATGAAGCCACAGGCCAGCTGTTTGTATAGTCTATGCTGCAGGTTCAATCCAACAAAACATTTCAGCATAGAATACAATTCCAGAATGATTTATTAGGAATTTAATAAAAAGTCTGTGAGCCAAACATTTTTTCTAATGAAGGCAACAGTATGATAAATCTTATCACCAGAATCCCATAAGTTTTTTTATTTTTTTTATTTCACATATGGCTCATAAGAGGCCTTTGCTGATATCAATAACAACTGTATAAAAATATATGATAGAGATGTATATAAGTATATGTGCGTGTGTATATGTTTTTGTATGTGTAATAACTGTTATTGTTTTTTGGGTTGTTGAATCACCAGTTGTATCTAAACCACTGTATTTACTTTTGGAAATCTAGTATAGAAATCATCCACGTTTCCTTGGGGGCTGTGTTGTTTGTTAATGACAGTCTCCCTTCCTAGGCGTGGTACAGCAAACTCTTGCTCTTATTCAGATGGTCTCTGCTGACATCAGAGCCAGGAATAGGAAAAGGAACAATTGTTTCGGAATGAAAATGTTATTTTTCTCCTAAAGTATGATGATACATTATTTATATATATATATATATATGACCTCACTTTGATATTATAAAATCAAAGTTTAAAGTTTTTGTCTTTCTGTTTCTTGAACCTTATTAAAAAAATCTCTTTTTGAATTTGCAGAAATTATTGAGAATGTGAAGTTGATACATAAACCAGTGTCTTTGCAGCCGAGGGGTCTGATCAACAAGGGAAACTGGTGCTATATCAACGCTGTATCCTTTCACTGCTCTGTTATATGTACATGGTTTTCTATTTGCAGCATTCATTTTTTTTTTGGTACCATAATCTGTTTATCTTCCTGACTCTGAACTCTAAGACCCTTCAGGCCCTGATTGCCTGCCCACCCATGTATCACCTGATGAAGTCTCTTCCTCTGCATAATGAGATGCAGAGAACATGCACCTCCACACCCATGATAGATAACTTGTAAGAATCTCTTCTGAAAATTTATTGGTTCTATTTAAAAATGTTGCAGTGCGAAGTTTCACTTTTATTTTTTACCTCTTGCAGCGTTAGGTTGGTGAATGAGTTTAATAACATGCCTGTGCCATCAAAAACCAAACAACAAAGTAAGTTTTTTAGATACTGCAAATGTCTTCTAGATAATTTGCATTCACTTTATCCGATACGTTCATACATCTATGTTTTACCTTCACAGCTGTTGGTGACAAAGTTGTAAAAGACATTCGTCCTGGTGTACCTTTTGAGCCAACTTACATTTACAGACTCCTCACTCTCATTAAGTCGAGTCTCTCTGAGAAGGTGAGATAAGCTGCTTTATATTCATTGCACAGCAGTGTGTCAGAGCTTTACTTTTAGGATAACACTTTGTCTGGAACAGAAAGTACTTGAGAATTTGTGTTGCAAAGACATATTTTTGTGTAATTGGATAATTTCTGGGAGAAAAACAAATCAGCATCACATACGCTGACTCAAAATGCTCATCTATTTGATATTTAACCACCCATCCTGCATGCTCTTCCTTTCTGTTTACCTCAACCCATTAGTGTGAGAATGTGTGCGCACGTTGTGGTTTTCATTATTGAAGTTTGTCAGCAGGAATTCTTTATTACTTTTTTTTTTTTTCTAGGGCCGACAAGAGGATGCAGAGGAGTATCTTGGGTTTACCCTCAATGGACTCCATGAGGAGATGCTGGCATTGAAAAAGCTAATCTCGCCTCAGGAAGAGAGTATGCAACCTTTTAGATTATGGGGGAATTAATCTGTGTTTTATTGAACTAATTCTTGGAATTGTCAGTGAGGCTCTAACTTTTGCTTTATATAAACTGAAAAGGCTGTTTTTCAAATGCTGATTAATGCTCAAAAGCAAATGTAAACCTTTCTTTTGTAAAGGAAGGTTCTAAAGTGGGGAACTGGGTTCTTGAATTTTTTTTTTGAAAAGTTAGGAAAACATTAAAATGCATTTCATATTTTTTTTTTTTCTACCGGAAGCTCCCACACCCAATGGCCCAGAGTCTCAGCCAGGTGGAGAGGAAGATGGAGCTGATAAGGAGGAAGAAGGGAGTGAAGACGAGTGGGAACAAGTGGGTCCCCGAAACAAGACTTCAGTGACTCGTCAGGCGGACTTTGTTCGCACTCCCATCACTGATATTTTCGGTGGACACATCAGGTACATAAGCATTTGCTGCAGTGGTTCTTTGGCCTCCATGTTTGCTTTCCCTGTATTCTGGTTGATATAACAAATTGCTTTAACATCTCCAGCTTAAATCCTTTTTTATTGTTGTGTAAGGGTCTCGACAGCAGGACATTGAGCTGCCATCAACAAATGTCTTAGCTTGAAAAATAAACTGGAAAATAAAACTAACGTCTGCCCACTCTAATGATATGTTCTTCAATGGTCTGGTCTTACTCAATTCTTTTACGCTTTTTAACTGTCCCTGAGAAGGTTATGTTCTCAGAAATGTTTGTGGGGCCAGAGAGAGAGGGGGGGAATTTAAGAGAGGTTTTATCAGACCAACTTTGAACACCAACCAAGCTTGGCTGTAATCCACACACTCTTAAATGTATTAGTGGGAGTAATTCCTTTGTCTTGAGTTGCTGCAACAGTTATTACACTATTATCTACAAAATGTTTAGGAACCATTATTTTTAGCTTTGATATTTGTCATTATCAGCTTAGAATAATTATCCCCATTTAAAATAAAAAGTCTGAAGCTTTAAAATTACTCCTTGAACTGGACTATACTGCTCTCATGAATTTGATCTACATTTCTCCGTTATTTCTTTAGTGTAATTTATTTCTTTTGGCATATTCTCAACAGATCTGTGGTGTATCAACAGAACTCTAAAGAGTCAGCCACTTTGCAGCCCTTTTTCACCCTGCAGCTTGACATCCAGTCTGAGAAGATCCGCACAGTTCAGGAGGCTTTGGAAACGTTGGTGGCCCGAGAATCTGTTCAAGGCTACACCACCAAAACCAAGCAGGAGGTGAGGAAAATGTTTGTTCTCAAAACACGGGTGTACGCAATATTCTTTTACATGTTGTATTCGATTACAGAGCTGTTTTCTACAGTGGCCCTGAAGTGCAAACTGCAACTACAAATCTAAAAGCGCAACTACATTAAGGGAATCGCAACTACATAAAGCAAAGCGCAACTACATTAAGAAAAACACAATTACATTAACTTACCGGAAAAGGTAGGTACCAGTGGGAAACATGAGACATCGCTGAATGGACGACGGCGCCGTTTGACCCTTGAACCGGAAGTTGCGTCGTCTGAACAGTCCAGCTTCTTTTAAGTGTGTCTTCAGTGTACGCAAACTAACTGAAATTTTGTGATTAGTCTTGAGCATATCCAGTATCACCTCATACGTATGTCCTGATTCAAAATATTCCTGGATAACGGCAGCTATGTTTGGGGCGCCGACAATATCCATGTTTTCAAAAGCCGCAGCAGGCAGAATGACTTCCGGTTCAAGGGTCAAAAGGCCCCGTCGTCCAATCAGCGATGTCTCGTTTCCCACTGGTATCTTCCTTTTCCGGTAGGTTAATGTAATTGTGTTTTCCTTAATGTAGTTGCGGTAGTTTTGTTTTCCTTAATGTAGTTGCGCTTTGCTTTATATAGTTTTGTTTTCCTTAATGTAGTTGCGCTTTGCTTTATGTAGTTTTGTTTTCCTTAATGTAGTTGCGCTTTGCTTTATGTAGTTTTGTTTTCCTTAATGTAGTTGCGCTTTGCTTTATGTAGTTGCGATTTCCTTAATGTAGTTGCGCTTTGCTTTATATAGTTTTGTTTTTCTTAATGTAGTTGCGATTTCCTTAATGTAGTTGTGCTTTTAGATTTGTAGTTGCAGTTTGCACTTCAGGGCCACCATAGTTTTCATAGTAAAAACCTTTTCTTTATAAAGCAGTTTTTTAAAATGTGAAATTATTAAGGTTATTTTTCTTGGATTTGATTGAAATGTATTCAATTTGTAATTTGACAAAAAATCTGCTATGATTTAAATAGTTATTGTAGTTTATGCATAATGAAAATAATAATTAACTCTGGTTGAGATCAGATTTAAGACAAAAAATATTTGTAATAAATATGACAAAAAGAAGTGAGTTATACATTTTTTTAGCTTGAATATTTAACTTCTGGTTCTAACTTCACAATAAAATAAAGAAAAGAAAATATTCTCGTCACAATAAGAGGTGAAATTTGCACTTATAATGCTTTTCAACCGTATTATAAAAATCCCAAGCCTAGAAAATTCTTCTAAATTCTAACACTTTAACAACGTCCAAGTCAATAAAGTTTCACTTAGAAATCTCAGTTGCTTTAAATCTAGATGGACCTTACAAATATTGATTGAAAATGAAAAGCTGGTACTGCTGATAAGTGATGCAAAGAATATCTGCATAACAGCTGTAAAATGGTTCTTAGGTGAATTTGTGGATGTAAGCAACAGCAGATAAACTCACCTTCTGAGAATGAAAAACTAATCCGTGACCTGTTGGTACCTAGAAAAACATTGAGTGATTTATGAGACACTCGGAGTTTTGCATCCTGTTTTTTCCAATATAATACTGTTTTCTATTTTAATCATTTCGCTATAACAAAATCTTGTTTTCTTTTAAGCTACACATAGTTTAAAGGTCTTTTTCAAAAAACAAAACAACAATATGTAAATGAAGTTTTTTTTGCTGTACAACATGCAACTTTCATCTTTTTCATTTTCTGGTTTACTTCTAGATTGAGATCAGTCGCAGGGTAACTCTAGAAGAGCTGCCACCTGTTCTTGTTCTTCACCTCAAGAGATTTGTCTTTGAAAAGACTGGAGGCTGCCAGAAACTGACAAAGAACGTTGATTACCCAGTTGACCTTGAAATCAGCAAAGGTATGAATGGACCCACACTGCAAAGCCTCTCAGGACTTTTTTTTTTTTTTTTTTAAAGTTAAAGTTTGGCGTTAAAGTTTTTGTATTTGACATTAAAGCTGCTGCTGCTGCTTTATGAAATCTTTAACATGTTGGTCTATTTAGTGATTTTTATTTTTTCCCATGTGTTGATTTTATTTATTTATTTTTTTTCAGATCTGTTGTCTTCTGGAGTGCGAAGCAAAGTTTTGAAAGGCCAAAGAACTTACAGGCTCTTTGCAGGTTTGTTGCTTTTATATAGATCACGTTAACCGTTTACTGAAGTAGTTTTCACCGTGGAATGCATTCATTGTCATGAGGATGTCTCTTCCTCTATCACAATAATGCTAAGTATTGTAATAAAATAATGATAAAGAATTCCTCTATCACAATAATACTCCCCAGGCATTTTTCACATGTTTGTCAAAAATATCCATCAATATGAAAAATCCATTTTCTAGAATGCAGTGTTTGTAGGATGTCATGGGTGAAAATAATATATCTCTTTGGAATCCTGAAAGAATTTTGATTTATAAAAACTAGTAAAAATGTGGATTTATTGCACTTAGCTTTCTTTTTCTAAAACTTGTAGTCTGATGCTTTTCTCCATCTCCAACAGTTGTTTACCACCATGGAAACAGCGCGACAGGCGGCCATTACACCACTGATGTCTTCCACATTGGTCTTAACGGCTGGCTGCGCATTGACGACCAGGCGGTCAAGGTCATCAACCAGTACCAGGTGTTGAAACAGACAGCTGAACGTACCGCCTACCTGCTGTACTACCGCCGTGTGGACCTGCTGTAGAGACACCCTTTCACGTCCCTGTAAACAACTATAGCTGAACACACACACACACACGCTCAAAATGCACTTGCGACAATAAAGTGCTTCTACATACACGACAAAAACACACCAAACTAATGAACAGGAACACTGCCCGACTTGTTCTCTTGCAAGATTTTCCTCCTCTTCCCTGCTTTCCAGAGAACCAGCTTTTCCGATGCCTTTTCCCCCCCCTTGTCACCTCTTTTATTAGTTAATTTCAGAAGAAGAGAAGCAAGCTGCATCCACAAAGATTTCCCTGTGTCTGCTCTCTTCTCTGTTCACCACTGCGTTTGGATTTTTCTTTTTGTTTCCCTTTTAAACCAACAAGGAAAGACTGTCGAACAGACAGTTGGGTGGGGGGGTTAAAAGGTTGGAACCTGAGACTCTCCTTGAACTGAGCCCAAAGCTTGGCTCTGGCAAACGCTGAATTTTCATAGGAGGAACTGTCAATCCATACACTGCAAGTGGACTGAAGGGGACAATCTCTTCATATTACCTTTTTTTTTTTTTAAATGAAGCGACCTAAAATATCAGTGTTTGCCTTTTACTGAAGGAGAACTGTCGGCCTTGAATTAGCAACAGTTTCAAAGCTTGCCGTTTGCCGTTGTGCTTTGAAAAGGCCCAGCACCAGCAGTATCACCAGTCTCATCCCCCCCAAAATACCAGATTGTGTTGTTCTGCCCCCACCACCACCTCCTTTCATGTTCTCACTTTTATGATGCTTTTAAACCTAGGTACAACTTGAGCCATAAAAAAGAAGAAAGGAAAATGGGTGGAGACAGCTTCCTTGTTTTTGAATGATCATTTTCATGGGATTTGGGTTTAGATAAAGAGTATTGTTGAAAAATAAAATCTATTATTGTGCTTTAGAATTTAATAACAAATAAGCTTCTGTGCACAAGAAAAAGCTGATGAATACGATTTGACAAATGCATATTTTACACATATTTGGATTTAGATGTATAAAAAGAGCTAATAAAAAAAAATAATGTCAACTGAAAACGTTTTGGTTCGTAAGGACTGTCCAGATTTTAAACACAGTTCCTGTTCTGGAGAAAAAAAGCAAAGTGATCAAGATAGATTCCACTGCAAATCTTACCCTGTTTACTTTTTTCTTTTCCTGTTGATTTATTATTTTTTTTATTCACTTGTCAGTTATTCACTTGTGTGCTTGAGGAGTTAAGTGTACTGAACAACAACACCCCTTTCTTCTTTAGTGGGGGCTCCCTTCAGTTAATTGCATCTTTTTGCTCTTTCCATTTTTCTTATTGTTTAGATGTACTTCTCTTTCCCCCTTTGGGGGAAGAAAAATACTTGCATTGGAATTTGTTTTCAGAGAAACTGAGCGTTCTAAAGCA
Organism: Cyprinodon variegatus; assembly: GCF_000732505.1. Taxonomy (NCBI): domain Eukaryota; kingdom Metazoa; phylum Chordata; class Actinopteri; order Cyprinodontiformes; family Cyprinodontidae; genus Cyprinodon; species Cyprinodon variegatus. The sequence goes on from NW_015150760.1 coordinate 174,590, forward strand.
CAAGGAAAAAAATAAAATTGATAGTTCTTTGCTTGATATTTATTTCCTTTTTTGTCTTTGTTTTCACTCCAAACCCATTTCATTCCAGCCACCAGTATCACCATCATAGTCCAACACATAATGTGTTTCTGCACGAGTCTGAAATCAAATTTCTTTTTCTGTTTTATGTGAACTTGGTTTTGGACACACATGACTTTGGTTGGTAAAACTGTATACAAGTAAAACAGGTTTGATGTTTTTTGTACCTTTACTGCAGGGTAACACAGTTTCTGCCCCTTTAGAAATATGGTTGTTAAAAATTAGTTGCCAACCCATTTTTGTCAGATATACATCCTATTTAGGCTTGTAACAAAATTTTAGATATCCAAACTGAGCATTCAGTTTTATTTTTCATTGCTCAATTAAGTCCAGTCTCTCAAAGTATACCAAAGGACAGCATTATATTGCCCCTTCTGCCTTTCATCTATTTCTTTTGCCTTGTCCCTTCGACATCATCCTGAAACATTGCACACAGCGATCCATTTCACATTGTTCAGTTGTACTTTTGGCTTTTTATGTCCTAAAAACCAACACTGTTATTTTGCATATTAACCAGTTTTTATTCAAAGAATGTTTCCCCCTTGGGGACTTTAATTGGACACCTTGGGTTTTCTATGGTACACTTGTATCTCTGTCTTGTGGGCTGGTATGGAAATCTGCTGGAGAAACTCTTTAGTTTTTTTTTTTTTCTTAATGTGTGCTTCAACCCCCTTGTCTGCCTGGAACTGTTGGGATCCTCATCCAGAAACACAATCTGTTTATTAATTTGAAGCCTTCAGCTTTCTATTTTGTTTATTGTTCAATAAAGGATTGTGCAAAACAAAAAAGTTTGCTAATCAACTGTAGTCTGAAACATACCTGCTTTCTTATGACAAACTCTTCTGCAGCTCTTGACCTTGGACTGGCCAACACAATGTGTACAATAAAACAAATGTTCTAGATTCTTGGTCTACCGCACATTTTTAATTGCCTTCTCCTTGTATGTCTATATGTGTAATTGTCTTTGTTATACCTCCTCTTCCTGAGGTTCAAGCTGGCTGCCTCTGTGCCCACATTATTTGTTGAGGTTGTGGCTGAGCTCGACTCGCTTTGCTGTAATGAGAAGCAGACCCATGACAAGAATTTGCCATCTAAGGCTTTTTTGACCTATATTCTGTTTTCCTTCCTTGCTATAGCTTGACTCTATTGGCTTATAGCCTTACTCTTAAACTAATTCAATGGAGTAATGTTAGTTTTTGTGCATTTTCAACTGGAAGTTCTTCAGAACCCTAATCCTGAAAAGTTTGATTGTTGTTATGCAGATGTTGATCAACAAACTTTTTTTTTTTTGGCAAACCTTTATATTGGTGCATTACACAGGTCGTTAGTGAGATGTGGACCTGTTAAAACTATATAATATAGGCATTTAATACCTGCCAGAGGCCTTAGGGATGAATTACCGCATCTGTGCAGCAAGGCATGGAAGCTATCCACCTGCAACACCACTGAAGTGTTGATTTTTCTCCTCTTCTTGGGAATAGTACAATTTTTCTTTGGGGCATTGGTCAGCTGAGATTGTTAATCAGGTGGTGGTTATGCACTCGTTAAAGCTGGTAGCTTTGGTTGTGTGGGGAGGTCCCAAATTGCTGGAGTTTAAAGAAATGGGCATTTTTGTCTAACTTGTCAGCAAAGCGATCCATGAAGTGAACTAACATTTCCTGGGAGAGCGCTGCTTAGACCATGGACTTTTTAAAATGGTGGACTGCTACCAGTTGATTACATCTCACCCCAAATTCATCACTCACTAGAAAACTTTACTCTGGAGTTTAGAAAATGTGGGCTCCTCTCAACTCTATTCTCCCTCCAAACTCTGGGATTTCGTATACATGTATGTATTTTCCCATTTTATCTGAAAAGAGGATATTGGACCACAGAGCAGTAGTCCAGTTGTTTCTGTCTGTACCCCAGTTTCAGATATTTAATGAGTAATGCAATTGGTGCTTCTTGAAGCAAATATTCCAGGTGCTCTCTACATCGACTGTCTTTGCTTCAGTTTTGTCAAAGCGGTAATTAACCTTTTTTCCTTGTGTACATATGTTTTTTTTGCCCCTCCACCAATCTTCAATCGATAAGCTTGGATAACGCACTCATGCCAGCTTTAAAAAGGGACTCGCTTGGCTTACCTCTATTATTAGACTGTTTGGTATCCTTACAGTCTGCAGTTTTCCCTGTTTGTAGTCTAAGGTTTCATTCAAACCCCACCTAAAGGACAGTTTAACAAGGTTTTGCGATTATAAGTGTTTTTCTTTACATTTTTTAATAACTTTCATGTTGATCTTTGAACCCATGCCCAGATGGCCATTCTAGGACAACTACGGTAATAAAAGCATGATTCAAGTTTAATTCATTGTCCATTCAATCTGCACATATGGAATAAATTCATAACTTTCATAAAAAAAAAATACAAAGGTATTAACAATTGAACTCCAGGTCAAACATTTTTCAAATATTAACCAAAACTATTTATTGTATCTTTTAAGACTATCAGTGCAGACGCTGTTCTTGTCTATCATGGTGAAGACAGCTAAGCGTAAAAGCAGTGCTCTCCATTTACCAGTCAGTCTACCCATCTACCCTCACCAATAGTAATGAAATCTGGATCATGACCAATAGAATAAGATCCTGGATACGAGCGGCTGAAATGGGCTTTTTCCACAAAGTGGCTGCGCACTCCCTTCGAGATGGAGTGAAGAGCTCTCCATCCAGGAGAGGCTCAATAGTTGAGCTGCTTCTCTTCCACATTAACAGTCAGCAGATGTGGCTTATACATCCTGTTTTGTGATTACCCCTGAACACCTTCTTTGGTGCTCCATTCACGTTCAATGGAGAGGAGGCCCAGGAGAAGACCCAGAGGGACTATTTATCTTGGCTGGCCTGGGAATAAACAAGTGTCTTCAGTAAAAGACTTCTCCACATCTGGTGCAAGACAGATGGATACAGATTATTTTATTAATCTGTATCCATCTGTATGATATCCATAATTAAAGATTTTTCCTGCCTACAGCTATCAACGCCTACAACAACTGGTTAAAAAACAAAACATAAGATACTATACTGATAAATTCCCCTTTGGGATTAATAAAGTTTTTTTTGAACTGGATGCCTTGGGCTTACCCCAGCAGACCTAGAAGAGGTGTCTGGGTAGTGGGAAGTATGGGAGTCTCTGTTGAGACTGCTGCCCTTGTAACCCAGTCCCGGATAAAGCGGAAGACTACGACTATTGGTATTTGAACTAACCTTTGATGCAAATAAATTTTCTCATGATGAAATTTTGAGTTTTTGTAAGCTGTAAACTCTGATATTTTAGTGATTCAAGTTGATTTGGGCTATCTGAGAGACCTACCTGCAAAGCAGAAGCAGGATGGCTGGGCATTACTCCAAATGAAAGCACATGGACCTACAGAGTCATGTTCTTGGTACTCTGTGTGCCAGTAAAATCTGTCTTCCAACACCTCCTAGGAAGTCTGTGCAAGTATTCTGTGTACTCTCTAAATTTGGGACCTGGTCCTAAATTTAGGAGAAACTGACTCTGTTCTAGGTCCTGTGTTAGAAACTGAAAACCTGTTCTTTCATCCTTTTTGTGGAAAAACCTGGTCTGATTTGGAGAGACATCCATTTTACTTTTTATAGTGTAGCTCAACTTTCATAGAATCTGGCCATAAGTCATCCAACATCCTGATAGCCTCTGATGAAGACCAGTAATTTTAAAAGAGGCCTCTTATGTCTTCTATCTACTATTGATAATGTCTTCATAAGCCAAGCCTGGCTAAAGAAGCTAGAGGATCCTTATCATTAAAAATATCTACTACTCACCTCTGATGGTTTTGGGCAAGTTGATGCAGAAGGCATCATTTGTTGATTTGAAATGATTCAAGGTAGTGTGTTTGATGTCCATGAACTATTTTGTTTTTGTTCAATATACTGTTTATATTAATTAAAAACTATATGAAAAACAACCAATCTAGTTGGTTAAACCAATTTTGGTTAGATTAACCAATATATTGGTCAGAAAGTGAGCAGTCAATCTGTTTTTGATCAACCATTTGAATTGGTTAACCTCAAAAGCCAACATAAGTGGTAACTAATGGTTTATTAATCTGACTGTTTGGTTGTAATCAAATATAGTATGTAATACCTATGGACCTAGTGGCGACAAAGGTAATGGATGCAGGAGTTTGCCTTGTAACCAAAAGGTTGTTGGGACAAGCCCCAACACTCGCTTTCTATGTTGTTGCAGTGTTGCACATATTAACCAATATTTTTGGTAAAAGTGAGCATTTTATATTGGTTACTTTTAGCAATGTAGATTTGTTAAAAATAACTATCATATTAGATTGGTTTGTTAACCAAAATATTTGTTGGACACATAACTACCAACCGATTGGTAAAATCAAACCATTTTATGGCAATATTGACCAATCTGGTCAAAATCAGCATTATACCTGGTTATTCATGTGCCTTAACATCGTCTTTAAAGGATGGTATGTAAATGGTGCTTTTCTAGTCTTACTGACCACTCAAAGTGAGTTTACACTAAAAGTTACATTTAAACATTTGCAGATTTGGATTTAGGGCCTTTTTAAGAGCACTTTGACATCTAATAAAAGGAAGCTCTACTTAAACCCCAAATCTACCTTTTATCACAAAACCGCTTTCTACTGATCCAAAGTCTTTCCTCAGTTCTTAAGTATTTCGTTGTTAAAAATCCGCATGGCAGTGCCGTCTTTAAAAGGCCCATGGAGAGCTCCGTGTGGTCAAGGTTGATCTTTAAAACAGCATTTTGAATCCCACTTGATTAGGGTTATATAATGTTAGGTAAACAAGGTGATGTTAGAGTTGTGTAACCCTTCTAGTGTCTTCCGGGCAAAACTGAGTTTCCATTTGGCCTGTATTGAATTATACATCGGGTCTGATGGAGCTATGAGTAACAGCTCTGAGAAGAAAAACATCATAAAAGAAGTTTTAAAACATAGTTCTTAACATCTGTCAGAACCTCACAATGCAGTTTGATTTTGCTGACTAAGTGGATCCGGATGTTAATATTTCAATATCTCAACTGTTGCTAAATTTTTTTTTTGCTGATCTTCTTACTTTCTTCTCTGTTTACTTTGAACATCATGCTTTTTTACAGGTGTGCACCATGTTTTTTTGTCAAGAGGGCCCTATTCAAGTGTTAAGCCCGTCCAGCTCATATGTGTTCAGTTACTTTACTTCAGTGCATTCTTTGCTTGGTCTTTAGCCAGGCGGCTTGAAGGCCAAACATGGTTTGATCAGACTGGCCTTCAAAAGGTGGCTTCACAAAGAAAAAAAAACTTCCAAAAAACAGAAACATTTTCCATATTTAATTAGTTCCAGCCAAGACAGAAACCTAAGATACAAAAGAATGCTTATCAAACAGAGCAGATGGCCATATTTAAAACACTTGGAGCATAGTTGATGACTCCAACATACTGTAAGACCAACACTACCCTGTCTGGAATCTCAGGAGGATAAAAGTTTACTGAGAGCCACAAAACGTATTCTGGCAGCTTCTCTACGGGAAGAAAAAGTTAAAGGTTCCCAAGGACTAGCCATGGTACAGTACAAATGTAAAAAGTGGGCAAATACAAGGTAGAGGAAAAGCTAACAACTAACCTTATCCAGAGAGTTGTATGAAAATTGGTCATCTCCTCACTCTTTTGTCAGCTATATCTTTTGTATGAACAAAGCAGTTTATTTTTTTTATCTTCCTGAAAGAAAAGAAAAATCATTTTTCATTTCTGTATAAATCAAATGGGTTCCTTCTCTGAGAAAATTGGCAGAAATTTACTCCTTTAAATATAAGAAGCCCATTTCATATGTTGCTGTTGAAACTAATTGAAATGCAGTCAGTCAATTGCAAATGTGGCTGGTAATTACGTGTATATTTGGTTGGTTATATTTTCATGAGTAACTTAAAAGAAAGTACTTTTTTTGTCTGATCACACTTTACCTAAGTAACATTTCTGGCTACCCACTTTGTAGCTTGTTTTTAAAAAGAAGATACACAGGAGAGATCACGCTTTTAGTTTAGGTGAGACCTTTTTAATTGTCTTAGGTAATTTTTTCTCTATATAATTTGCTATTTGCTAAGCCTTCTGTGTGATCAGGGTTTTAAGTGATCATACAATAAATGGATATACTGTATACTGTTGCCAGAGGACCCATACCCTATTTTAAATCAACTATTGGTTTTAAAAGTTTTAAAGTGAATATATTTTATTTGAGGTTGTGTTTCTTTTACCTGAATTTATTATTGTGTAAAAATTATTTTTATATGTTTTCCATTTCATTCCATCAAAGTGATAATTTGCTTATAACTTTATATGATTTGCAACTTTACACGATGGCAACAGTTTACTTTAGTAAAAATATATTGAAATAGTTCTTCTCTTGAGTAGCCTACCTTGTTTTTGGTACTTTAACAGGCTCTGGTTACAAATAGGATTTAATACAGCCAACCAATTAGTAATATTGCTACAATAACATACTAGAAAAAATTAAAAACAGTTTATATAGTATGTTCTTTTTTTAAATAAGGCTGTAAACAACTGAGGCGAAGGTTTATTATTTGGCCATTGGTTTCTCCTCTGTAGAATACTTTAAGGTTAAGTGGAAGAGAGGAACGTAGCAAAAAAAGTTGAAGTAACAGAGATAAAAGCAGAATGGAGAACACAGTAAAGCAAAGTGCATTTCCAGACAATATCCAGGACAGCTGTTGTATTTCTCATGCTAAGTCCGTCTTGTTTAACGACCATGTCATGTGTCACTGCTATATTTGCCTGAACATTATTATGACCGGATCCCACAGAGATACAAAGGAGTATGGTTAAGAGGAAAGTGAGTGACATCATAACAAATGTTGCAAGCGAGATGAAACAAGATGGGCTACGTTAACTGAGCCACAGGCTGATCACCTACAGTGATGCAATGATTGATGAGAGCATTTACTGCACAGTGCAAGTTTATTTTTTTAGAAGGCTAACGTTGTGCAGTTTGAGGCACTGTAGCCTTCCAGCAAGAAGGTCCAGGTTCGATTTCTGCGTGGAGTTTGCATGTTCTCCCTGTGCATGCTTGGATTCTCTCCTGGTACTCTGGCTTCCTCCCACACTCCAAAATATGATTGTTAGGTTACTTGGCTTCTCTAGATTGTCCTTAAGTGTGAACATGTGTACATGGTTGTATGTCTTTGTGTGAGCTGTCCACGGACTGCTGGAGATAGGTACCTGCCCACTGCAACCCTTACAGAATACGTGGGAAAAAATTGATGTTTTTCAGAAAGTGACTCCTGTTTTCTGTAAAAAGTATAAAACTATTTAAGCCCAAAAGTCAAACTTCAGAATCAAAATCAGAAACAAAATCAGTGTGAGCGGCCTTCTGCTGAAGTTGACTAGGGAATGAGGAAGACAGAAAAGAAAGCTCCATTGGTGGGTCTGTCTGGGAAAGAAACAGTCATGCAGATAAACTCTAAACCAGTTTTCATGCCCAAAAGGATAAAGGAGAGCACATAGTTTGGGTATAAAACTGAGCCCATACCCATGTCTACACTCACAGAAACCTATTAAACAAACCTTACATTATCCATGTCAATTTGTATAATATAGTGATTTATTCAAAACACAATCATCAGCTTTTTGTATACTGCAAAAAAAAAAAATAATTAAAGGGAGCGCTTAAATAACATATCCTAGATCTGAATCAATAAAATATTCTCACTGACTACTTTGTTCTGTACAAAGTTGAATGTACTGACAAAACAAAAGAAAAAAAAATCATGAATGGAAATCAAATTTATTAATCTAGGGAGGCCTGGGTTTGGAATCACATACAAAATTAAAGTGGAAAAACACTACAGGCTGATGCAACTTTGATGTAATGTCCTTAAAATGGTCAAAATGAGGCTTAGCATTCTGTAGGGCCTTTATGTGCCAGTATAACCACCCTACAGCACCTGGGCATGCTTCTGATGAGGTGGAGGATGGTCTCCTGGTGGATCTTCTCCAAACCTGGACTAAAGTATCCCCCAACTCCTGGACAGTCGTGCTTGCATCTGTGAAGAGCAAACTGTGCCAGTGGCATATATTTGCAAATTCTGTTGTTCTCTGGCAAATGCCAAGCGTACTGCACAGTGTTTGGCTGTGAGCACTACCCCAATCTGTATACATCCGGCACCTCATACCATCCTCGTGGAGTCAGTTTTGTGGCTGATCTGATTGTTCCTTATGTTCCTAACAGAGCACTTTGCTCTCAATCTGCAGTTTCACTAGTGGTTCCTAGAATGTCCTAAACATAGAATGGGAGGCAGATCTTTTAGTTATCAGGCTCTTTCCTATGGAACCAACCACCAGTTTTACTGCATGAGGCAGACACCCTGTCTACCTTTAAGGGTAGGCTTAAAACTCTTCTTTTTGATAAAGCTTATAGTTAGAGTGTTATCCTGAGCCATCTCTATAGTTATGCTGCTATATGCTTAGACTTCTGGAGGACATAGGGACCCTTTTTCATCATTCTGCCTCATTCTATCTCTGTTCTCCCAATCTGCCGTATTTGTTAATTCTAACTTTATGCTCTCTCTGCTTTTTCTCATCATAGTAGCTTCCTCTGGTCTGTTCCTGTTTGGCTGTGACACCATCCTGGAGAGAAATATCAGCTGTACTGCTGCCATCATCACTTTTGTTTATAGATGTTTGAGCATGGCCTGTTTTTCAGTGTAGTCCTATTTCTCTTACTGTGACTAACTGGATGTGCTCTCTTCATCCTCTGTAATGGGAGTTGGCTCAGAGTTTGTCTGCCTGGCTGTGTGTTTCCTCGACGGGGCCGCCTTTTACAGTTGTTTTCGTCCTGTTAAAAGGGATTTTTTTCCTCTCCACTGTCGCAACAAGCATGTTTAGTGTAAGAGATTGCATTCAAGTCAATGAGTCGATGCAATCAACTGGTTTTCCCTAGGCAGAAAACTTTGAATCAATTTTACTGTATGATCTGGTGAAGTGCCTTGAGAATGACGTGTTGTGAATTGGCGCTGTAAAATAAACTGAATTTAATTGAAAAGTGACCAAACTATAAGCCAGAAAGCATAGGTACTGAGAAATGGTCTGCGGTCCCTACCTGCAGAATCACTCCTTTATTGAGTGTGTCTTGCTAATTGGCAATAATTTCCACCTGTTGTCAATTCCACTGGCACAACAGCATGTGAAATTGATTGTCAATCAGTGTTGCTTCCTAAGTGGACAGGTTGATCTCATAGAAGTTGGACTTAATTTGAGTTATATTGTGTAATTTAAATGTTCCCTTAAGTTTTTTTGCAGTGTATATGGAATAATAAAATACACTTGATCAAAATTAACACTAATGAGCATATTTATTTGAAATACATAGGTTTATATTTTGATTGTGAAACTGATTACTTTTCTTAATATTTCCACTTGTCTGATTGAAGTTACTGTCTTGCAATGGTTGCTTCTGATTGATGTAAAAAGTTCAGGCATGACTTTGAATTATGTCTCATATTTATTTACAGCGTAAGATCGAGTTTGATGATGCATTAATAGATCCATGGGCGGTTCCATACAGGGGCTAATGAGGGCCAGTGCCCCTGTAGATCATGCCCTGGCTCCTGTTATGGACCCTGTACATAAGACATAACACCCAAAGAAATTCTAATGATGACCTGCGCAGGAACAGACATACTGATGGCTCCTTTGGATCCATTTCATTTTTTTCTTTACAAATTCTGTTTTATTAACTATTTAAAAACAATACGGTGTTGAGATAGGATCCCAGTTTTTATCTGCTAAATGTTTTTTTTTTTAAACAAATTAAAAACATACTCTAATTTTTACAGCTTATTTAACAGTTCTTCTTAAATTCTAATTCAGATTTTATATACTGGAAACTAATTTCAACTTAAATTAAGTTAAAAAGATGTAAAATTCCTAAATTATGAATATATATTGACCTAATAAGATATGGAATTTTAATGGACCCTAATTGAATAGAAATTTTACTTAATGCAGATCTCTTAATGTGTTTAAATCCCTTGCGCTTTTTTTTTTATTTCATGCTCTGTCTGAACTCTGGATAATATCAGGCTATAGGTGCGCAGTGAATCCTACTGTTTTTCATCACTACCTGGAATGTACTGTAGGTTAACCCTCTTCACTTGCAGTTAGAAACGAGGATCTTAACATTACAACATCTTGTCATCCAGTGATGGGAATTTAACTGCCTGCTGCTGATTTGTCAGACCGCATGCTCTAACTGCTTCTTGGGTTCTTTCTTTCTTTTTTTTTTCTTTCCCCAGACACTAGTGAACGCAGGACGCGCTCTGTGCCAAGAACAAGGGGGAGGCTGGTGAGGGGGAATGCGCAGGACAGGCACAGTTTTTATTTGCTCATCAGGGGTCTCCTTCTCTGGCTATATAAGGCTCTCCGTTTCACAGGGGCAACAAAGCTCCCTATGAGCCTCACGGAAATCGCCAAGAAGCAACTGCCCGCTCCTCTAATAAGGAAACAATTCAACTCCCTGCGCGCACTTGAAGCTCTGCCGAAATCTTCCAGAAGCTGCAGAGAGCCTGAGGTGAGCCAAATGAGACTTTACGCACATTTATCTTTAACGTATGGTCGGGTTTAAGGGCACACATCACACATTCAGCATCATTCATGCATTTAAATGTGCAAATAGAGTTGTTAGGCATTAATGGTCCTTCCTTTAATCTCCTGGAGGGAATTATATGGAAAATAAACCCAGTAAGTACTTTTATTAGTTACCATTATGAAAAAAAACCCCTAACAGTAGCTGCTATTAGTAAACTTATATAATCTACACTTATATATGGCTAATAGATTATATATGTGTTATCAAATAATCTGCAAACACTTTCTCTACAAGCAATTCAAAATAAAATATATACTATTGGGCATGAAACTGGTTAGTTTTGTCTTGCTTTCAGTTTATGCAAAATAAACAATAATAATAAACAATTTATTAGCCATCTATTAGAGGAACCATATTGTTAAGTGCTACCAAAAACTTTGCTAGTGTGAAAACAGAAAAAAGAGCTAAGAGATTTTTGGAAAAATAAATGAAAGGTTGAAAATGTACAAATAGAATTTTAGCTATATTAAATTCTCACCTGGACCAACTGGAAAGGCAGGAAATCATTTATAATGGATTAGATTGCAGCCCAGAAGTGGTGCCCATAAAATTGATGTTCATATTTCTCTGAGTCTTCTCTGTCTGTCACTGTGGTATAAAATTCGTGAAAGCCATGAGAAGGGCCCAGACTAGAGAATCTGGTAAGGCTGCATTGGGAAGACAGCTGAGGAAGAAGGGTGTGGTTCCTGGGCTGCCGGTTGGCTTGCAGTGCCCGGAGCTGGCACAGCATGTTGACACAGAGCCGGCGCCAGACCTCAAGCTGCCTTTTTAGCCAGAGGGAAGAGAGTGAAGGGATTCAAGGATACGAGCAACCAGTGCAAGCTGAAGCTTGATTTATTAATTTATTTTGTTTCTTTCTGATCACTGTCTTATTGCTTCTCCCTCTGTACAAAGCTTTGTGATGTTGTCTTTAGTTTTTAATGTTGGTAAATCCTCTAATCTGGCTGCTGCCTTTGGAGATAATCCCGTTTCAGATTCACATAGGATAAAAAGTTTGGTGCCCAGTTTACAGTTCACTTAAATTTAAAGGTAGTCAACCTAAACTCATGCTGCTCTCAACAGATCACACAGTAGGGTACCTCTATATATACAGTGGGGCCAAAAATCCATCATTACCATTTTAACCATAGAAGAACTGTTTATTCTTTATTTTATGCCACTGTTTGGGAGATGATGGGATGTTGACGCTGACTGCAAAGGAAGCTGTAATCCATCATGACATCTGTTCATGTTACATCTCAGTATTGCTTGTACTGTACATTTATTCAGGCAATCATCCATGGATGAAGCTACTATGTAATAAAAAAAGCACACATTAATTTCAATATATAAAATATTAAACTAATAAATTTTATACAAAAGCCAACTATAATTAAGACATCATCAGTTTTTCGAAAAAAAAAACAAACAAACTGTTTTACTCCTACCTCTTTTAGGTAAACACAACTTTACCTAGAAGATAGGAGAAGCTTCATTAGATTTAAACATTATGTATAAGTTATTTCAGAGGTAGAAATACATATGTGGACCTAATGAACTATAATTAATTACACACAGAGTGATTCTGTTTATCTCTCTTCCCTTTGGGAATTATTATAGTTTATAGAAAATTAAAATGCAAAATTTAGTTTATAAGAAAATTCCTGTGTTAGGTGGAAAGCCCCAATTGTTTATTAAAAAGAATAAACTGAAACAAAGCCGTTAGGTCAAAGAGAGCTGTATCCAGGCACATAAACAGAAAGTTAAGTGGAAGGAGAAAGTATGGTTAAAAAAAGTAGATGAAGTAGCCTGAATAACTGCAGCAGTTGCTACCTGCCCACTTTCTCAAAAAGTATTAGTTCCTGATTTGATGAGTACAATATGAGCTTGATTTGGGAGCAGACACACCTAAAAACTACAAACTCTCATTTTCAAGATGATGAGAGCACGTACCTACAATAAGAACTAGTCTAGATCCACTGTTAAAGTCACCTGGGTGTCCTTAAGAGCTAAGCAGAAAAGCAGGATAAACACTGCTGATGCAGTAACTTGTGGAAAATGAACCCCGGCCAAGTATTGACTGGATTCACTGCAAACCACATGGTCATACTTTTCAGCAGGCCGACATGTCTGTATAAAAAAACCCAACAGACTTTTTATTGGGCTTCTTTACAGTTATAATATTATGTGGAACAGTATTTTAAGTTTTTGTTTAGAAATTTGGAAAAAAAATCCACTTGACTCGAAAAGAGGATTCAAAGAAAAGTGTTAGTCCTGATATACAGTATGTTTCCTTTGAGTGTAGCACTACTGTGGAAACAGCACTGGCTGCATCCACACATGGGAGAAAATATTGGGTCAGAAGGGAGGTTTTCCACCCAAGTTAATTTCCGCAGTAGCTAGAGGTAGCAGAGTTTGTCTGAAAATGTATGAGTGCTTGTTGAAATCTGTCCTGCTTATGTGTTGACTCTACAGATTATTTGGACTCTTGAGGAGCACCATTCACAAAAAAAAGCTGCTGAAAGCTGAAGGTTTATCCCAGGAAGCTTAAGTGTCAGGATGACCCACACTGCCTCATCTTGCCTCCTCTTCGTCTCCCTACTGATGAACTTTGTCACAGACTCATCTTCTGTTGTCCTGCCGGATTCCAAGGAACTGCGGCAGCTTCTCAGTCGCTACGAGCAGGAAGCAAACCAGAACGGTATCAGCTCTATAGCTGGCAACAGAACCAGACGAGCCATCCTCTGGTCGGACCGGGAGGAAATCCTGCAGCTGCACAACAAACTGAGGGGCAACGTTTACCCTACTGCCTCAAACATGGAGTACATGGTGAGATCTGTCACTTTAACGCCAATAAAATTAAAAGACCAGAAGTCTTTAAGTTTAATCTCCTATAAATTAACATGATGTCAGCAGAGGCAAACACTGAAACAAGGCTTGTAATTTGTGTTTAAGAGCTTTAATTTGCCCAGAAAGGTGGAGGTGGTGCAAAAAAAAAAAAAAAAAAAAATCTTTTTTTTCTCTGCTGGAAACATGCAGTCATAAAGGTTGACCTACTGCCAGCCTGCTGTGCCAGTCTTTTACAGGGAGTACTTTTATGCTGACTCTACCAACAAATGGCTGTGCTTTGAAGAACACAGAAAAGTCAGGCTGACGGTGAAGTTCATGGAACATTTCTGGAGGAAAAGGGGAGAGATTTTTGTTGCTACATACAGAGGATTACTCAGAAGCATGTGCTCCATGAGGTTGGAAGAAGCAGCAGGAACCTGTGTGTCTTTGGACTGTGGTTATGGTGTGGAGGCAAGCGTCTGTAGACCCACTCTGCTCTCTCATATTCAAGGGAACAAGCAGTATGTGTTTGGATTGGTGAATGAATGTTTTGGGGGCTACAGTGGTGTCTGTGTGTGCATGCTCTAGTGACCACCAAAAGGCTGGAAACTTACTGAGGGCATGTACTCTGAGGGGCCAGGCTGTTGGGAACCCTTCCTGCTTCTCACTGTTGGAGTCAGGTGTTTTTTTATTTCTCTCCTCCCGTTTCCATCAATGCAAAGCATCCCGCTGTGGATAAAGCACCTGTTATTGCTGTGAATCTTTGGCACTATATTCCACCAGCTAAACTTCAATATCAACATTACAGGTTAACATTGATACTTTATTTAGGAAGAAAGGAGCTACAGCTTCAGAAGCCCTTAATAAACTATATGGATGCAAATTCTCTGTATTTGTAAAACAGTTTTCATTGTTTCTTATCTCATGTATGCAGGTTTGGGATGATGAGCTGGAACGCTCAGCTACTCATTGGGCTGAGGTGTGTCAGTGGGACCATGGACCTCAAGACCTCATCATGTCTATTGGACAAAACCTTGCAGTTCACTATGGGAGGTAAGGTTCAGTCACACTCATAGCTCAACTACTTATTGCTGCAGTCAAACGTTTGTTAAATTTCTTTTGCATTAATTACATATTAAATACAGGTTTCTAATATTTTTAAACAGCTGTTTATGCAGGGGATGAAATGTATACGAATATATAATATATGCATAAAAATATGTACATAACTTTAAAATGATTTGCAGTTCAAACATCTTGGGTTTAAGCTATCTTTGTTGAGTCGTCGGCAATGTTCTAACATAATTTTGTCGTAATATTTGATATACATTGATTCATAGAGAAGCCCTTACTTTATATTAGTCAATTAAAAAATATTTTTATGATCACTGTTCTATTGTAAATTGACTATAACTATATAGAGCTTTATCTAACTGTGGAACGTCAAAGTATTTTACACTACATGCTGACGTTCACTCATTCACAAGCACATCCACATGCTGATGGTGGCAAGCTACATTGTAGCAACAGCTACAAATAAGGTCAAGAGCAAATATAGATTTTTTTTAGATATAATAGGAAAAAAAACTGTTTGGTTTTAAAGGTTAGAATTACAATGTCCTAAAAATGCATGAAGGAATAAAAGTTTATATAGAATAATATTGATTATTAAATACATTCTTGATGTTTACATCATTGCCTAAAAGACAGAAAGTTGTTATAACTTTATTTGTGTTAAAGCATGACCTTGCATTTTATTTCTGATGTCATCTATTCTGCTTTTGTCAGTAATAGTCTAAGTGATGGGTCAAAAGGATATTTAATGGGTGTTCATAAAAAGAAATTCAGCTTTTTTGAGTCAAGATGTATTTTTGTAAATACGCATAATCTTGTTAAGGATCATACAAATATTGAATTCTATGCATTTTAGTACTTCATGGTAGAAAAAGTGTAAAAAAAGTTTTCCTTTATTAAAAATTAGACATAATTTTCATTAATTAACTACAAAGTCCTTATTTTTCCTGCAAAGTAATAAAAAAGGCAGCATTTTTAAAAGTTACTACTGATGTTTTGACCATTACCTTTTAGTAATGGTGAGCAAGCGATAAGGCTGTAAGGTTTTATGCTAAGACCTGTTCTTTAGCTGTCTCCCAGACTGATTTATTTCAGGTCAGAAATTTGGTCAGAAAACCACATAACATATGCTATCCTCTGTTAGCCACTGTTTGGACATTTTAATTTATTTTTGCTTAGCGTCATAGTGGAAAGTGAAGTTTTTCAAATGATCTTGTTTTTCTCTAGAATGTTATTTTGATGCAGATTTATGTGATTCTCTTCAATGGCAGAACTTGATTCTGCCAACTTTGCTTTGTAACTCATTTTAAGCAAAACTTCAGCCGAAGTTATGTTTTTTGGCAAGATGTGCTGTATAAACCACTGACATTTTTCCTTAACAGATTGTAGAGAATCCCGCTTTTTCTCCAGAGCATAAGTAAAACTTGCGCAGTATTGCAAAAGCCCTTTTCTTATCCAAGCTCAACACTTATATCCTGTAGTCAATAACTCAAAAGTAAAAAGAAGTACTTGTACATTGCTTTCTGCTTTACCATTCTGTAGTACCTTTACTTATCCATTTGTCACTATATTGCCCTTTATCACATTCATTTCAGGCCAAAAAGAAATCTATAAAAAACATTTTCTAAAACTATTTTACATAAGATAATTTTTCTTGGTTCTCAGGGTTTTTTTATTGACTTTGGAAATATATGATTATAAAAGTATAAAATCACTGGTGTAATCAAAAACATTTTAAAATAAAATTAAGAGTACTTCATATTTCCTCCTATTTCTTATCTCCATTAAATAATATAAATTAGCATTGCTGATCAAACTAAAATAACTCCCAAAATAAATCAAGGGACTGTTATGTATACTGGCCTCAGGGCAACATTTTATTTTAGTCAACAATAGATAAATTGATTTACAACCTCCTTAATCTGGTAAAAAATTAGATGTGGATGTTAAGTATAGTATGTTGCAGACACCTTATATCTCATATCTGAAAAATGTGGTTACCGCAGTATCAAAACTGCAGACATTTAGAATATTAAAAGGTGAATTGACCATCAAAAGCATAAAACTATGTGCAAAACTGCACCTATGCAAAAGCAATAATGTAGCATGTTAATTACTAAACTTCTTCAGAGTATTTCATCCCCATATCTACTAGTTTTGGCATATTGTTTACAGAACCTTAAGCTTTAAATATATTTCAGATGAGCATAGGATGAAAGATTAAGCAAGCTTGTACATATCTATTTAGGTGAAATGAAATGAAATGAATGGAGACTAGTGGCGGAGTGTGTGGGTGCATCAAAACATCTGAGGTAAACATCTGCTAAAATCCTCCGTAGCACAGAATACTCTAACATGGCAGGGATCTGAAATAAAGATGTTTTGACATCTTTGTGAATAAAAAAAAGCATCAGCTTTGGTTGAATTCGTACCCACATCAATCCAAATTTTCGAAAAGACCAAAGCAGTGGCAAGGAAGTGTGTCTCTGAGTGGACAAACACGGCTGGGCTCTGTCTATAACAGCATGTGGATAACCCAGCAGGTGCCTTTCCAGGAATCTGCTCTGATTATTTCCCATTTCCCCTTTTTATTATTTTTTTCCAACAAACCCTGACGTTGAGCATTATTTGTTCTTTCTACTTCTCACCTTAATCAGTACTTTCCAACCCTGCAAAGGGGATTTTTAAAACAAGCACTTAACCATATAGTTAGTGGATGGCCCCACATTTAAGTTGAATCTTTTTCACTGCTTTTTCCTTTCATCCTCATTTGACATCCTCTTGTTATGTAGATCCAGCCTGCAGCTCTTTGCACCAGGTTAAATCTGGACTCATATTTTTAAACTAATGGGCGGCAAGGAATAGAGATTTATGCTGTGTTTTTCAAGTTTGGAGCCAGAGCACCTGGCAGCTCCCTCTGATATTTCCTTTTTGACCCCGGTAACGGGACCAGCTGTGACTAAGCCTACTGTTTGTCTAAGTGTGTGTGTGTTTGTATGCACATTTCTCCTACAGATACCGCTCACCTGCCTTCCATGTACAGGCCTGGTACGACGAAGTCAAGGACTACACTTATCCTTACCCTTATGAGTGCAACCCGTGGTGCCCTGAGCGCTGCTCTGGGCCCATGTGTACCCACTATACCCAGGTAGGAGAGTGGCAGACCCTTACACATACATCACATATCAGTCAGTGGCCTCTGTGACCAAAAACTTAAAGCTTAGATTTGCCTCTGATTTGCTGTCTCAGTTTTAGTTTATAAGCTGCAAGCTTAACTTAATGAGCTTTTGCTGATTCAAAAGTGGTGCGAAATTAGGAGCCTTAAAGAAGAAAATAACTAAATGAATAAAAAACAGAAACAATAGATAGAAGCCCTGGCCTACAGTCAGTTTCATAGCTATTGGGTTAATTTTACGGAAACATCCACAATCTCCTCTGTTTTCACCCTGAAACCTGATCATTTTCATCTGGCAGTCATTTCCAGACCTAGCAGACATCCTGCACTGCCTGATCTGGGTTCCTTTGAAGATGCTGCTGACAGGCCATCAACTTACTGTTTGTTTTCTGTTTGTTGAAGTGTCTGTCATCCAGGCTGTTACACTAAAATACTACCCTTGGATTGCATTGTGGCTACTTAAAGATGCATGTCAGTCTGTGTGCTGACTCACTGCTTCCAGAGGCCTCTAAGAATACAAGAAAAAAAGATGAACATTCCTAAGGAGGGGGGAGGATGTGTTTTGGGAGGGAGGTGTTTGGAGAGGTTCTGGAATATGCAGCTTTTCATTTCCCTTTAAATGGGACATGATTTATTTCTGACACCTTTGCAGCTGCACGTTTCATACATCCTCTGAATCTTTTGAAATTTACACCGAAATGGACCATTTGAAAATGTATTTAAATTATTACAAATAACCTTTTTTTTTTAACAGCAAAACATCATTCAATGCAGAATTAGATCCCCCAGCAGCTTTTAGTTGCCCAGTTAATTAAATGGTCAATTTAAGTGTATCCTCTGGAATTAATTACTGTGACAAAATGCCAGTCAAGAAATATATAGTCTCTTCATTCAGAAATTACCAGTGCTAACTTTGGCCATTTATTTATTTTTTCTTATTTCAGCTGGTCTGGGCAACCACGAACCGAGTAGGCTGTGCTGTACACGTGTGTCCAAGAATGAATGTGTGGGGAGAAACATGGGAGAATGCTGTTTACCTTGTGTGCAACTATTCCCCAAAGTAAGATCAATATTCCTCTACAACCCACTGTTTATCAACGGCCTCTAAACTTTCTCTGTGCATGTTAAACAAATGTTAAAGAAATTATATTATGGTGTTGTTGGGCATTAAATATCTCTAAGTTTAAGTTGGAGTGGTAGAATAATTTGCTTTTTAAGTACTGGATTGATCGTTACTTAAGATTTCTGGAGTAATTAATTCCCACGTCTGTGCAGGGGAAACTGGATTGGAGAAGCCCCGTATCAACATGGTCGCCCTTGTTCCCAATGCCCTCCAAGCTATGGAGGAGGATGTAGAAACAACCTGTGCTACAAAGGTGAGACCAACTTCTGTATTGTTAATGAGAAAGAAAACAATGGTCACATGAGCTACATCAATGATGTTCTGCTATGTCACAAGCTTAAAGTAGACACTGAAGGGTTATGCCTTCTCTTGGGTCTCTACACAGACCTGGGTCAAATGCCTATCCATGACTAGTGCTGGACTGAGTTTTTCTTCTATGTACTCTGGGTTTTAAAGCATAGCTTTGATTAATTCATTAATTTATCTTTTTACCTTCATACTGCCCTTCCAACTACTGAAAAAAAGTGATTTGTTCCTCTGCTTGGTTGGTTGGATGGGAGAGTTTATCGGTTCCAGAGCCGGAACGTGATGTCCAAACAGAATGGTTGAAAGCTAATCAAATCACCAGTAGAGTGATAGAACTGTATAGTAAAAAAACAAACAAACAAAAATAGCTTTCAGCTATTTAATAAGCTCATAATTCAATTAAATTCCATATAATCAATAGTGCCTGTTCAGTGCTATGCTGAGCTATAAAACCTGACTTAAAATCTTTAGAAAGATTATTATGGTTTAGGTGGTCACACACTTTTTAGCAACTATTTTCTATAGATTTTCAGATAAGGAAGGAAGATTGGATATTGGTCTATAATTACAGCATCACTGCTATGCTGTTGGGATTAACCAAGGTGAGGCAGAGCTTCTGAACACTAGGGGGTGCCTATATATTGGTGGAGCTTTAGGGCTGTCAATTCCATAGACACATGAAAGTTTTTGCTTTGAAGAGCATCAGAACTATGACGTTTTCAAAGCCAACTCCTTGCCTGTGTCGTCAAACCAGACATCAGACATTTGACAACCTCCATCATTCATATTTACGGCTGTGATGCAGCTAATGCAAAGATCTTTATTTTATTGAAAATCTGTTGCAATGCCTCAAAATATATGCTTAGTTATATTAACCATCAAGTTTAACCAGTGTTAAGTTATTTTGCAAAGAAACCAGCAAAATAATAGTCTCAAGATTTTTACATATTTTACAGAAAAATCTCAAAAAAGTTTTCCAGTTGTACAATTAAAGGAGCAATATGTAGTAATTACACCCGGTGTTTCAAATCAAAACAACGGACAAAACAGATAGGACCCCTTATTTTTCAGAGAGTGTCAAGCAGTTTAAGAGAGATGAGGATGTAGCTCAGCTAAATTAAAGTTAAATTATTAAGATGATCCAACCATAGGAAACAATTGTGCAAATACTTTTCTCAGATGGTTGGCTCAGGTAGTAAACATGACCTGCATATTAGAGTTAAGTAGTTCCATACAGATTTAATCTAGATTTAAAAGGAGAAAAAATTAACTAAGGTATTTTCAATGGAGAGCGCTTATTCTTTATAAGTAATGTTTCTTCCATCCAAAGTGACAAATGAGAATGATTTTGGAGGAATACAGATAGATGTTTTCCAATTATTAACAATGCACGTGAGGAGAAACATCAACCGGTTTAAAACCAATCTAGAATGACCTCTATTTTATCTTCAATAAATGCCTCCACTTAATGTCTTCATAAACCAGATTCTCAGCGTTCAGAGACAGAGGACATGAACGAGGTGGAAAAGCCTCAAGTACCACTGCCACCTCGGACCACCCCCAAACCGACCCCCAGGCCTCCCAGGAAACCTGCAAATAAACCTTCCACTCCAAGGACATCATCTCCAAAGAAACCCGACAACCCTTATCTTGGTAGACACAGGAATTATGAAACAATGAATACATGAAAATAATATGTGTGTTTGGTATTAAATTTCAATGTATTGTTTCATTCTTGCAGCTCACAACATTAAATGTGAGACTAGACTACGGGATAAGTGTAAAGGAGCAACCTGCAACAGGTCAGGACATTATGAGAATTTTTTGTGGAAAAATGCATATTTATTGGTGTATCCCACACTTCCCCTTTAAGACTTGTTAATTTTCTTTGTCTGCAGACATTATTGCCCTGCAAACTGCTTAAATAGGAAAGGGAAGGTTTGGGGGACTGTTTCCTATGATGTGGTGAGTCTATCAAAAAGGAAACACCAGAAATCTAGCCACAGTTTATAACATTTAGTCATTCTTA
The DNA here is from genome assembly GCF_000732505.1 of Cyprinodon variegatus. NCBI lineage: Eukaryota > Metazoa > Chordata > Actinopteri > Cyprinodontiformes > Cyprinodontidae > Cyprinodon > Cyprinodon variegatus. The sequence goes on from NW_015150760.1 coordinate 195,854, forward strand.
AAGTACACTTCTTGTCACAGCAATCAAGTATTTGCCGAGCTGCTATCCATGCCGGGGTCATCGACAACAATGGAGGGCTGGTCGACATCACAAGGAGGGACAGGTTACCGTTCTTTGTCAGATCCACAAAAAATGGAGTTGAGTCTCTCAGGTAGCTACAGCTACACTTTATCATTGCTTTTTAAAAATTTAGATGTGTAATACTATTTGGAATTTTCAGTCACCTAAAGCAAAAAAAAAAAAAAAAGGAGTTCATTTAGACCCTAAATTATGGCCCCATTCCTTTAATCACACCGACATAATAAGAGGATCCCAGCAACCTTTGCCATGATAGCTCAATGGAGACAAACATAACATAACAACATAACAATTAGAAAGACTATATATTGCACAGCATTGTTTTATCTTACTAATTGCAGTTTTGTATCTTTACTTTTGTACCATATCACTCAAAAGAGAAAATGTAATGCATCTCTCCATTTTTCAGCAAATATAAACCTGGAAACTCCTTTGTGGTGTTCAAAGTGGAAGGTGAGTAAATGCTTTATTTGATTAAGATTTGAAAAAAAAGTTAGTAGATACTGCATAATATATTGTAAATTAATTTTGAATTTAAGTGTTTATCTTCTCTTTTTGTTTGGATAGAATATAAAGCTGATTGTTACACCACAGTAGCTGAAATCTGCCCTTTTAGACAACCAAACTCCCACTGTCCAAGGTGACCTGCATATTTTTTTTATCACTTTATTGAAAAGATTTCAAAAATGTTAACTACCTTCTTAATAAAATAAATATGTGTATATATATATATATATATATATATATATATATATATATATACATATATGTATATGTATGAAAAAAAATGATTATTTTTTGGACTTTATAGTGTGAATTTACCTTTTATCCAATACTGTGATTTTTAGAATCCTCTGTCCAGCAAGCTGTAACACTGAGCCTTCTTACTGGTCACCAGTGATTGGAAACAACATCTATGCAGACGTGAGTTCTAATGACTGTTTTCAAAGTTGTCAAAAAGCATGCTTAAACTTCATGTTAAATTATATTTTGCAAAACCAGAACACTCAGATATGTTTTAAGAATGATTAGAAGGCTAAATGTTGGTTAAACGTGGAATATAAGCGCTCTGGTTGGAATCATTGCTAGAGTGTACAGTAAGATCTGTGTTTAGATTGGAATTGATTGATTATACTCTGCTGATAAGAACTTATGGTTTGTTATGCTGAAACCAGACTTCTACACTCTCCTCCTATGTGCTTGTTTGATGTGGAGAAAAACGTTTGTAAATGTTTTTCTTATTCTTTCCATTCTTCACAGAGCTCTAGCATTTGTAAAGCAGCCATTCATGCAGGAGTAATCAAAGCAGACGGTGGTTTTGTTGATGTTCTGCCACTGGAAAGAAGAAAGAGTTACACTGGAGTCCAGAAAAATGGAATCCAGTCTGAAAGGTAATGTCCCTGTTTACACAATACGGGTTATTTATAAAAGAAACAAAGATAAAATAAATGTTGCATCCTGTTTACAATCAGCAGCTAAGAAACTATCAGCTGTCATTTGCTGAGAAAATGCATAGTGAATATTAACATGAAAGCTAATTTCTTTGAGGTAGCAACTCTCCTAAAATTTGTTCTCCTGAAAAAATTCTAAAATCCTTACTTTTAAAATTGCTCTCCCGCTTTGATTACAAACATCCATCTGTCGATCCATTTCTTTGACTTGCTCACTTCTTGAAGGATCACAGTAGGGTTTGTGCTAATACACACAATAATTGAAGCTCAGACTCCACTAAAGGGTAATTATCAGTACAAATTTTTCTAACATCGGTGTTTTTAAAATAAAATGTTCTAACATTGATGCTTTAAAAAAAAAAAATCAAATTTTTTAACATGTATGTTTTTCAAATTTGAGAGACAGCCAAGCTATACACAAAGGCCCATTGCTGGGGTTTGAACCCAGGACTCTCTTGTTGCGAGGTAGTGCAACTGCTATATCCTGCAACTTTTTCTAGAAAATAGACAGAAAATCAGTATTTTCTCTTAAGTATTAAAAAATGTATTAGAAATCATAAAGTTAGAGGTTGAACTAACAAATACTGTAGAATGGGAAAATAGAAATAGAATGAAGGAAAATGATGAAAAGTGTTCCTTATGTCTTCCAAAAGCCTAAGCCTAAAGCAGCATAACTATAGAGACAAAGAAAATCAACTTCATAATAAATGAAGTTGAATTTGGAATAAGTTAATAAATACAAATATCATACATGGGTGTTTGTTTAATTTGTTGATATAAGATAAAATCCTTCTCAGCTAAATGTCCCTTTTGGTCAGTAGGACTGTATGGGGACAAGACAATAGACTATGCCAAAGAAAGCTGATTGATGTCCACTATAATAGCAAGTATAGAGGGGTTCTTTGCGTGCACGCCATGTTTCCCAAATGGCTCTTATGTCTTTGGTTTACTTGAGTAGACTAAGCTCAAGCAAGAAACCCCTCGTGGTCTGGCCAACTGGCATATGGGGATGTAAGAGTAATGATGTGGTTTGGTGTGTGGGTAGGCCACACACTGGCCCTCTGCTTTCTTTACCAATACATTTCAATTGGCTGAGTAAAGTGCTGAATGGCTAATAACAATCCAAGTCTGAGTGTTTGAAACCTAATGCAATGCAGTGAAGGCCGCGCTCAGGGCATTGGGACAGGAGGTCAGTAAGTGCCTGAGGTAGAGTTAATGCCATGTGCCAACATCATGGCAGCGTGGGCAGTTTGGATTGCTCTCTGCTGCTTTTAATGTAATTACAGCCTATCCAATTACCTCAAATGGAGATGCTGTCAGCCAATCTGCTAGCTCTCCCTTATAAAAAATTATCTGTTATGGGACCCCGGTCATACTATTCTATAGTGGTTATTGATCATGGAACAGCTTCAAGGTCTTTCTGCTAATTAACTAATTAAAAACCTTGTGTTGAACACTCAGAAATACTGGTGCAGTGAGTCATTCTGAAAACAGCAGTTTCATTGAGGTTTCAGCCCAAAGCATGAACTGCTGATTTGGTCCCTGATGGATTTCGCTGCCGAAATAATTTGAACCACGAGGGTAAAGATTTGGGTTACATCTGATGATTCTTACCAGGTTTATCAAAAACCTGTTGAAGAAAAAGATTATTAGACATCATTGCTGTTTCTTTATCTCATTCATAGCCTTATTCAGACATCTATTCAGTTCTAAATATCTATTCATATGAGCTAATCTTTGTATCAATCACTTTAAAATAAGATAAGTGATATCATTTCAGTTTTTTCACATTTCATCATGTTACAACTTAATTTTTTTTTCTAGAGAAATTATATTATGCATAAAACACATTGAAGTTTGTGGATGTAAAGTGACAAAATAAGGAAAACCGCAGTAGGTATGACTTTTTATGTGCAACACAGCCGAGTTCCCACATGCCACAAATGTATTTCAGTATACATTTAACAGAGGTGTGAACCACTCACTTCATTTGGAAGTGAAATATTTCATGATAATTTCAGATCTCTAAACTAAAGGTAACTTTTTTCTTTATTTTTAGCAAGAGCAACGTGAATGGAGGTTCTTTCAGACTCTTTGCCGTGAAGGTCACTTCAAAGGTCTGAGGATCAACAGAATTTGCTCTGCAGGCCTGGAAAAGCAGAAATCCTCAAGTTGGATACCATCACCCTTGAGCAGTAATTCATAAAATATATAAAGGCGCTTTGTCCCACCATGTATTACTTAAATCTTAAGCAAAAATGTGTTCATTTGGGAATATTTTGAAGTTCCTTGTTTTTACTCGTATTTTCATAGGGAAGCATAATTTGTGAATATAAAAGATTTTATACATATTTTGAATTAAACAGCTGGTGCTGAAATAATTTGGTTAAACAGAAATAATTATGTTTATATTAAAGAAAAAAGTTTTCATACACAGGAATGTATACTGATTACACTGTATTTAATCCTTCTGTACAGAATATATCCTACATTCATTTTAACAATTTTCAGTGACCATTTGATCTAAGTCTCAACTCCAAATCTTAAAATTCTCGATTATTACTGTTAAGTCACATCCAAGTGTGAAATTAATTTAAAGTTTAAAGACAGTGTATGTTTAGGAACACAGTTGCAGATGAAAAGTTTCCAAAGGATGGAGGAGACATTTTAAAAGATGAGATCTACTTTCTCATTCCTGTCTAGTGCTTGCTTACTGCCCTTTATGCCTTTTTGGCCCTGTTGTATATAGGAGAATGTAACATTGTCCCTGCCCCCACCAAAGACAATTGAATGTGTTGCATGGATCAGGTACAGAGATGTTTTATGTTAATGGTGAAAGTATATTAAAAGTTTCAATATTGAACTTCAGTTTGTTCACTTTTGGAAAACAAGTGTTATGCAGCACAATTAGGGAAGACACTCATTTTAGTTACTATGATGATTTGATCATTGTTTTATTGTAACATAAAAAAAGATATTTCTTAATTATATCTTGTAGCCCTGTTATGTTCCGCTAAGGTCCTAAAGCACAGTGGTTAAGCACCTTTAAACTCTATTGCCCGTCTTGTTTTGGTTATTTCTAAGGATTAAAGACATAGTTATATTCAGATTAAAATACAACCATGTGTCTTTAAGCATAGTATGTATTGTTATCTCTATACTCTACCTCAGCCTTTTTGCTTTGCTTTGCAGTGTTCTTCTTTTTTTGGGGGGGATGGGGGGACGGGTTGTAAAAAAGAGCTATGTAAAATATGGCAACTGTAAATAATGATATTTTGTTTTTGCTGTACTTTTAAACATATGTGGTGTATATCCTAGTTTTTTGTTTTTTTTTGCACAACCTGAACATAAAGTATGTTTTACAAATGTTTACTGGATGATGTGTCTTTACTGTATTAATGACTTGTTAAGAGACATTTTTAAAACCAAAATACTAATTTCATTTATCTCAAGCATCAAGGATTACATTAGTTTAGAAGAACCTTAAGAAAAAATAACATTTCCTAATGTTTTTTTCCCCCTAGATTGTGATTTATCTTTTAAAATATGTACATAAAAAAATATATTAGAAACTTATTTATACCATCGCAACCAAACAAATCCAAAACAGAATTTGAAGTAGTGAAAACCTGTCTCTCCTTTTCCTGTACTTGCAAAGAATAGTATATCATGTAGGTTATTCAGTTCCGCCTACATCAGAAGTGACTCAAACTTACCAAAAAAGATGCAAACAGCAACTGTATCCATTAGGGTTTTCAAAAGTATCGATACTCAAAAAAGTATCGATACTGAAACGTTGTATCCGGATACAATACTCATTTTCAAAAGTATCGAGTACCAGTTGCACCTAAACAGTCATTCATCTAAAGTGCAGAATAGAAGACAATGCACTTTCAGAACACTGTGTGATTGAATAATCCTTGTGGTATCGAAAATGGTATCGAGTATCGGATATTTTCCTTAGTATCGGTATTGAGTTGAAAAGTTTAGTATCGTGACAACCCTAGTATCCATACATTTAAAATACTGTGCTGTTGGTGTATTTTGCACTTACAGCTAAAGATAAAACCATCTTCAATGAACGGTCCATTTTATCTATAAGTACTTTGACCAGAGCATTTGGCTCAAATCTGTGTAACATGAATTCTGAAAGAAATTGAGATGAAGACCACCCAAGATTCGCTTGTTGTCTTTGGAGGACTATCTCCGACCACATTCATGTTATGGCTCAGCTTCTTGTGGGCACACATAGGTCCAAGAGAAGGGATCAACAAGCTGTAGCGATCACTTTTCAAAAACCGCATACAATACACAATCTGCCAGCAAAGCTTTCGGTCATGTAGGTGTGGAGACAATAAAAAAAAAAAAAACACAGGGTAGGATACTTTTTTTTATATTTCAAGTGAGATTAAAAGTCCCCATATGTGGTGCATGCTGTTGCTTCATTTGCAGTTTACACAGTATGAGTTGTATTGGGTGCTTAAAACCCCTAAACCTCTTTTGACAGAGGCAGATGTTTGGTTTCAGTTAAGTCCTGGTTGGACAGGAATCTCAACATGTTGCTGATAAACAGATGTGGGATGACTGTTCTACTCCCATTGTCAAAGAAGATAAAGATTTGTATTCCCTATGTTAATCCCCAAAAGACTTGATAAAAAATATAAAGTTTTTCCAAGTTTTAGGTTCATCGTATCTCAAACAGAATGTTTTAACTGTGGAAACAGCTGCAAAATATAAGGCTTAGAGGGAAAGCCTTTTTTAAAAAAATACATTTTCTTTACATAATCTATTCAAAAAACTCAGCTTAGTTATTTTCTTATGTACATTTCTACTAAATCTTAAATGTATTTCTTCCATGCGCTTTGATCGCATTTAGCAAAAATAGATGTTTTTGGAATGTAAGCAGTACAGCTCAGTTTTACAGATGACCATTAAAATTCAGTTAGGATGAAGTCATTATCTTTAATTTTATAAATCACCATGTGAGGCAGAAAGACATGAAAATAAACAAGTTGGTCATCATTAAAATGTCAAATGAATGAATTTAAAACTTTCCCCAAGAATCTCATTATGAACACCTTTAGTCTAACAGTTCCCAACAATCTCAATAAGTTGTTACATTAATGCTGATTTTGCACAGTTTCTACCTTAGTCAGTTAAATAACATGCTGCTGTCATTTTGCACATCTCTGATGTTGCTGCTATTTTCACATATACATTACTGTAAAAACATCAATAGCCGTATATTGGTTATTTATTCTCCAGGTGCACTTTTCTAAGGTCCATATTGATGTGACCCTTTTTCTTTAATCTTTTTGCTGCTGTAAACACCAGAATTTCCACATTGTGGGAAAATAAAGGGATTTTTTTTTCTATTCTATTCTATTCTATTCTATTCTATTCTATTCTATTCTATTCTATTCTATTTCACACACTTTTAATGTTGACTTACTTATTGTTAAAACAATATCTCCTCTCACACCGAGAGCATCCTTAAATGTTCAAAGTACATCAGTCACATTTTCACCCTGGAGTGCTATGCCTAGAGACGTTATCTCTTATTTGAGTGTTTCTTACCGATGTGAAATTTCAGTAAATGTTTACTGCCAAAATTGTGATCAATGTGTAAAAATCCCAAATCTTCTCCTAATTATTCTTAAGAGGCTTTCATGTTTGAAACATTAAAAATGTATACTCTACCTGTCAGTACTTTTTATTTACAAGAACAGAATCATAATAGGTTGATCACATTTTCTGAATTTAAAAAAATGTAGAAGAATAAAAAATATGTCTATTTTAACAAATGTTTCAGTGAAGAGGTCCTTAATGTGGAAACCTCAGAAGAGTTTAGCAGCTTTGAAAGAAACAACCCTGATGACTCACTGAACAGAACCTGGCAAATGTAGGAAATTCCTACTCTGGCTCCCTAAATCAGGGTACGCCACTGGCAACCTGTCCAGGGTGTACCCCACATCTCGCCCATAGCCAGAGATAGGCACTGGGCCCACAGCGACCCTGATGGAAGCAGGAGAAGATGGATGGATACAAACTCATGCTCCCTGCACAATCTCAGATCAGTTAGACATGGTTTTGTCATTTACTGAGTAATTATTCCTGTCATATATGTGTTATTGTTACATCCAATAACAAAAATAACTAATTGTCTGATTTTTTGACTAAATTAAGATTTTGATGTTAAAACATTTCCCAGTTTTTTTTTTCTTTTTTTTTTTGTAATGAATAATCTTTTTATCCTGGAGGATTAATGTAAGGTAAATTCTATACTATAGTTAAAGATTTGATCTAATGAGTTTTAATAGGTTTGAGACCATGGAGAAAAAAAGCATGATTTTCGTGCATATTTTTTTCCCATCTTATTACAAATGAAAGTCAAAATAAGACAGGAAATAAATGGAGATTTGTAGTTGTTTTATCATGCTGTGTTCCAAAACACAGTTTTGTGGCTGAAATCGATTTGCATGAAGTCTAAATAAATCAAGTCCAAATAGTCCTCTGTGCTTTTTTTCTGTTGTTATTGTGGAAGAGTCTTGTGGTGTTTGTCTTTAGTTTGTGAACAAGACTTACGCTAGGTTCTGGATCACTCATAAGACATTATGATTTGGATAAAAAAGTAAAAAAAAAAGAAGGTAAAACCATAGTGCAGCACATGATTTTAGCAGAAACAAATAGGGAAGTTCATATAGGGGCATTGTAGAGTTTTAAACAATGAAATCCATCAGCCTGTTGCAGGGAAAATGTTGCTGGTGTTTTGAAATGTTTACTACTCAACCAAACGCTGTAAAATCAATAAATACAAAGTAAAGGATAGCAGCTTATAATTAACATATTTTTCTGAAGAGAATATTAACAATATTCAATTTATAAGTTATATTTTTATTAAGGGTAGTTTAATGATGATTTATTTATGCTGTGAGTTACAATAGCGGATAAAATATAACTGATTTTATCCAGACAAAACCGATGGAACAAAATATAAGGGTCAGTTTGTGGTCCACTATGCCAGCCATTTCAAATTAGAAGAGGGTACTTTTTGGGTCTCGTCTTAACCGTAGAGAAGATGATTGTCTCATAAAGTTCTAATGTGCATGGATTCCAAAAAGAACAAGTCCTTATGGACAAGAGCTCTGTTTGCTATTCTATTTTTAGATGTTCTAGGAATCAGAACGGACCCAGTAGTCTGAGAGCCATGTGTTCTGTTGAGAAAAATAATGATCTGTCATCACAAACTCTTCTGCAAATTCTCATCATAGCTCTCATTGGAGCATTTTCACTCTTATCTAATACAAAGAATTATAACAGCAAAACCTAAAAATAACAACTGCATGGACTCATGTTATCATCAGGGGATATTTATTTATTTATTTTTTTTTAATCAAAATAAGGTTTAACAATTGAAAGAAGAAACTTAAACTGAAATCTTTACCAAAAGTAAATAAAAGTTTGATATTGTTTTGTCCAAATTCTGAATATTGCCATTTATATGGGGACCTATCAGAACAGGACACATTTTTCTAAAATGTTATTGTTCATATGATTAACCATTACAGTTATGTTTTTTTTGCATAGAAAATTCCACCAGATCAGCCATTTTTTTAAATACCCATACTAACCCATCAAGCTCCAGCATCCATAACACCTTCAATGTGCATGGCTGAAACGAGTTGCTGCAATAAGACTGGGGGATTTACTCATCGAGTTATCGAGTTAACAAGCCAGTGAACTGGTTCATCTGAAAAAGCTCTTCAGGCCTTTCCTGAACATGCCTCCAGGCAAAACTGTGGGGTTGTCTAAACAACGTTTGTTTGGTAAAAAGAGAAAAAACCTGAAAAAAAAAAAAAACTCAGGGCTAAATCTGATTTCTGATCATAGACTGCCACAAAAAAGGTTTCGATGAGGGCCCAGCATCTGGTGGAGAACTTTGTTACTTTTTTAACAGTTAAAAAGTCAAAGACTTTATTGCTCACATAAAGCACAAGAAGATAAATGTCTCTATGACAGCTTTGAGAAGTTAGAAATACTGCAAAGCCATTAAACTGATTTTAAAAAGAGACACTTTGTTAGAGTCTCTGGGGTTTTGCCATTTTTCTGGTGTGAGAAAAAGCTAAGAACATTTCTCAGTCAAGATGACTAGCATCAATGGCGTAAATATCAGTAAGCAGAGACAGCAATTGCTTACGGGCCCATGACCTCTTAGGAGCCCCATCACTGACACCTGGGGAGTCCAGTACGCAAATGTTGACTAGGACGTCTCTTTAAAATGTAGTTGTGCGAAAAATGCTTCTTAAACCCACCTGATACTGAAGTGACTGACCGCACCGGACCGTATTTATACCGCAACACATGCCAGATTTCAACATGATGGTGAGTCATTTAAACACGACACCATTAGCAAAGCAGACAGCGGTTGGGGGGAGTTTTGTCATCTGAAATTAGTTTTTTGGAACTTGGGTTTTTGGATTTATGGAACTGTCACCGAATCCTGAACCTTTATCACGTGTTGTACTTCATTTAGGGCCCACCCAGATTATGTTGCTTATTGTTGTGCCATTACGCCATTTACTAGCATGTATCTAAGGGGGTGAAGGATCATCTCTCTTTGCTGGATGATTACCCCTGATGGTATTCTAGTCAAAACCCTAAACCAGGAATATATTACTTGTTGAAATCTCTCTTCTTGTGAATCTCGTTTAATGTGGACTATTATTGTTCCAGTCAGCCTGTCAATCTCAGTTCATCTCAAATCTTCATGCTAAAGGTCTTACTTGTGTGCAGCAGCTCTCAGTCTTCATCACCTTCCTGCTCTCCAGCACGACGTCTCTTGCAAATAGTAACGCTCTCTGATCTCACTCACATTGTCCTGGACTTCTGGGTTTCAGTCTGCAAAGCCAGCTGAATCAAACTCCTACAGATCCATGCTACCTCCCCTTCATATCTTAAGAAAGCAAATCAATCAGTCATCAGTCATCATCAACCAATCCCCTTCCTGATATGCATGCTTTCTCCCCTCACACCAACCAGAAGGTTCAACTGACTTCCTGCAGTTCTCTGCTTCCAGATTATTGTTGCTTTTGTAAATAAAATTTTAAAACTGAGTGGTTCAGTCATTCTGCATTTGGGTAGAAAAAAACTATAAACCAACATGACACTCATAATTAAACCAAGGCATTCAGACATTTTTATGATGATGCCCCATGAGACAATATTTCCCATTGATATATGATTATCTCTATGTTTTATGGCCTCTACAGTACAGCATATAATTGGTTTTGTTCCCTTTTTTAAATGGGTGTTTATTCTGGCTGATGACATAAAGGGACATCTCTGACCATAGTATTTTCAATCTGAAAAACTCACAGAAAGAGAAAAGACATTTAGGAGAAGTTTATTGATACCATTACTTTGTCTTTGGGCTCAGACCTCGGCAGGAAACCTAGCGCTTAATTTTGATAGACATGAATGAACAGGAGCAAAGTATAGGGCTGCTACCCACCAGGCTTGAAACTGGTGGTGGTGTGGAGATAGATGAAGTTGGTCGGTCTGTAGACTGCTGGTTAGCGAGACGGTATGCTGAGCTTTATGAGGAGATCCAGTGGATTGCGTGAGCTGATACTAGAGCTTCACTCAGGGACCTGGAAGATGAAAGTCCAGTTGAATAACACAGGTTGAGAGAACCTGTCCATGATGAGCAGGCATGGAGCGACAGTGGAGAGTAAAAACTCCCCATTGGGAAGAAACCTCTGGCAGAACCAGGCTAAACATGGCGGTCTTCTCTCGGACCGGTTAAGATGAGACAGGGAACGCAGTAAGAGTCTGGGAGTAATGACACTCTGATGAAGCTATAGCTACGATGGGGGAACAGGGGATGCTGGTGGGTTGAAACGGTGTCATCTGAATGAAGTCACACAGCGCATCCGCCGCCTGCGCACAGGAGCAGACAGGTGTGTATCGGAGGCCTTTTAAGCTGAACTTTGGATGCTGATTGGCTTTCATGGAGGTGTGGTTCAAAGCTGATTGGCAGTGTCGCAGGTGGAAGTAAAGCAATTAGTTTCTTCAGTTGAACTTCCGCCTAGGCTCCATTACTCAATTAAGGAGTACTGCAATATACACTCACCGGCCACTTTATTAGGTACACCTGTCCAACTGCTAGTTAACACTTAATTTCTAAGCAGCCAATCACATGGCAACAACTCAGTGCATTTAGGCATGTAGACATGGTCAAGACAATCTCCTGCAGTTCAAACCGAGCATCAGTATGGGGAAGAAAGGTGATTTGAGTGACTTT
>NW_015150760.1:208655-247025 GCF_000732505.1 Cyprinodon variegatus
CACGAAGAATTGAGGCAGTTCTGAAGGCAAAAGGGGGTCCAACCCGTTACTAGCATGGGGTACCTAATAAAGTGGCCGGTGAGTGTATTCTCCTAGTGTAAATTTATATGTCTCATATAAAAGCTGCATCCACACCTCTGTGCGGACCCACAGAAAGTTTTTTTATCCACTGCTAAAACTCACTTTACGTTTATGAAAGGAAATTTCACAGTGCACAAGATGAATGCTTGCAATTTATTTGATCAAATCCCTATACTGCTGAATAAAACATTCCTCTTGGATAAGATGACATTCTTTTATCCCTGTTAAAAGAATATTTGGACTTTTCATGATGTTACAAAACAATAAGATGAGTCTGCATTTCTTGTGATCCATTGTTGGTTTAAACATTACACTCCATGGAGGCTAACATAAATGTCGATCATAAGTCAAATAACTTAATATTTGAAAGATATTGACCAATTTTGAAGTCAAATATTGACAAGTAAATGTTACATTTTAGAAAAACTGAATGCACAAAATTACTAAAAGGTGGAATTGCAGTATCACTCAAAACTATTGCTACAATTGTGGCTACAATGAACCTTTATCATCTTGATCTTTCTTTCCTTCTTTCATTATAATGTCCCAACCACTCTATGTGAGCTTTACCAACTTGGTTACAGTCATGCAAATCTAATGTGTGCAGCTTTACACACATTAGGTAAAGTATTTTGCAGAAAACTATTCACTCAGGTTGCAACCCTGCTAGTCGAAGCTAGGTGTAAAGGCTTATCATACTTAGGCCTGACATGCCGTTTTTTGGTGTGACATGTTTTGGAAAAGGGAGACAACGTCCTTTAGGTTTGAGTTTATTCAACATCTCAAATTTTGTTCCAACTTTAACTTAGTTTGTTAAAGTTGCATGTAAATCCCTCCCAGCTGTTTGAGTAAGGTTGGAAATTGATAAGATTTTCACGATTCTGATTCCCTTATCGATCCTGTGAAATGATTCAATTCCTTACCAATTCTCTTATCGATTCTTTTATTGATTCTGTGAAACGATGAACTTGTTAAGTGCACGGTGACATTCGTCTACCTTTGCCCTGGACATTCTATTTCTGCCTGCCTCACAGAAGGCAGTGAATGGGAGCCGCCAGCCTCTGAGCCAGCCAGGCTACCCGTCTTGTGAAAGTCATCTAAATCTAATGGAGAAGGCATCTGATTAATGAAAAAGCATTGGTACAATATCGGGAAATAAACTCATCTCCCCCTGATTTAAATAAATGAACATCACTTTTCTCTCGCTTCCTGAACTGTGGGGCAACTTCGTAGCATGTTTAATAACCCCAAAGAGATGCATGTTGGATGTATTTCCTCCCATGGATGTAATTGTCACTTTGCACTATGATTGCAAAGCGCTTTGTTGCCATCTCTCTTCCTTAAAATGAAGCCAAACTTTCGATTGCTTTGACCGCTTTTGTTTTGCTTTCCTACACTTACGCCTGGTCATGTCGTACTTGCTTACTGAATGCTGTGTGCGAAAAAAAACGTGACGCAAGTCATGCTGCCCAGCGCTAGGCTCTGGTGCTGCCTGGAATCGTTAAGAGAATTGTTAAGCGAGCTGCCGAAAGGTGCCATGGAATTGGAACATGTTTGAATGTTTGATAGTTAGAGCAGTCATTGCTTTACACTTTGAAATGAAGGCTCTTTAATGTTTTATATGATCTTATGGTTAAAATACATTTTAGATCTTTTCAGTATTTACTAAAATACCAACAAAAAAAATCGAAGCACTGCTCTTATGAGATGTATACTTTAAAGTTTACTTTATAGTATACTGTAAGTCCATATTACCCTGGAAAACAATAATAAGCATTAGCCGTCTACCCTAAAATGTCATAACCTTAATACTGGGGACTCTATTACTTTTCGTTGACTCCACTGAAGCATTCAAACATCTCTAAATATTTTTCACTTAATATACTATGATTTCCAATTTTCCAATTTTCCAATTTTCCAATTAATTTTGTGATTCCTTGAAGTTTGACAGAGAACTCCTGCATAAAACGTATCATTAGCCTAGTATTTATTTGATGATAGGTTCTTCAAATGTTGAACTGTTACATAAACTCGCTTTCGTATTATAGATTTTATAACAAAGGCCTCACTTATAGCCCAGTTTGGCTTTCTTTCATCACAAGGTGAAGTTGTCACAAAATCACATGCTAGTAATGGTTTACTGCCTCTTTTGTGTGAGGGTTCCTGTGTGTGGGTTAGTGCGAGTTGTGCATCCCTACTATATAGGATCTTTGTGGAGAACTTGGGTAGCCTACACAGATGAAAGTAATCTTTATGATCATAGTGCTGGGCTTAAAAGAGCACCAGAGCCTTCATTCACTGCTGGTTTCTTGTGTGTTCAAGATGTTAGTTGCTTCCTAGTCTCTTGCGTCCCTCAAGTATTTTTCCTGACGTTTATTGGTTTTGTTTGGTTTTCAGTATTTTTGTATTTTGTATTTTGACCTCTGTTTCCCTTGGACTTTCATTAAACTATGCAAACTCATCCGTGCCTACTCCTCTCTGCATTTGGGTCCTCAAAACCTCCACCCAACATGACATTTTGTGCCTTTCCTGCCCTGTGTACTGAACACAAGTCTAAAAAGTAGCATGAGAGTTTGTTGGCACTTTGTTCCCAGTGGAACAGTTAGAGAAGCAGAAAGTTTAGTTGAAGTAAACAAAACATGAGTGCCTGTGGTATTCTCTGTTTAAATAAGCCCTACCTTCACAGGGCTTGTGTAAGGGCTACAATAGTTCCACAGAAATAATACCAGAGCCACAGAGCACAGTTGATTAAAGTTATAAGACATATATATAATTTATTTTAATAATAACTGAATAATTAGAAAATGAAAAAAATAAATTTGAAATATAGAATTTAATATTAAGAAAAAACTACACAGATTAAAAAGTACAGGGTTTGTTGTTAGCTTGTTCCCTCTAAATGGAATTTAGCCATTATAGTTTCACAAAAAAAATCTTACTGGCCTGGTTTGACTTTTGCATGCTCTGCAATTGTTTTGCAAGAAGTGAACTGCAGTGAAAGGAATACAAATCAAGAGTAGTAAACAAACACCCCCAAAACACTAGGTTCTGCTTTGTTCATCTGGAGTGACCATTTTTTTTATCCTTATAATTACTGTTTGCATTGACTGGAATTATGGGGAAGGCATAAACTTTACAGCAGGTGTAGACATGATGGCCTCTAACTGGTAGATTTGGGTTAACATGAGGGCTGTTCACATATTGCTGAATATGATAGTACAAACCAGGTGCTAACTTCAGCCTTATGTGGCATTTGCTGTGGACAGTTCTGCAAGCTCTGCTGGTCCTTGAAATGAATCTAAAATCTAAAAGAAAAAGAAAAATAATCTAAAGTAATATGTCAGTGTCCCTAATTTTCAATAATAATTTGACCAGGTATTATGTTATTTACATTAACCTGGTTTCTAATTCTCTTAAACTGATTATTTAGATAAACAGAAACCTCCTAAATCTAGTTATTTTAGTTTGATTTGACCCTATTGGCCATTTTCATGCATTATATAATTGCACAATGATCTAGATATACGTGTAATTCTCATAAACTCATCAGATGTTCTAATGTGGTTAAGCAATTTATAAGTAAACTTCATTAGCGTATAAGTAAACATGACAAGATGATGAACAAATCAGAGTCACATCTGTTAAGCTTTGCAGGTTTGTATGTTTTTGTCCCTCTCACCTCCTCCATGAAGGGTATGCTTGGAAGGTGGGGCTCTGTAAGTGTGAAATCAGAAAAAGCTTTAAAAGAAGCAGATCCTATGAGTCAGAAGACAGTTTTTTTTTTTTTTTTTTTCTCAGGTAGGCCCTGATCTAATGAGATCCCAAATAATCAGTATTGAATAGCTTATGCAAAACCTAAAAAAAAGGCATGTGTAATATGCTGCCGAAAACATGAAATGTAGAAATGTCCAAAAGATTGTCTTGCCCTCTCTTCAGATGCAAATTTTTTTTTGTTAAAGATGATTCTACAGTGTTTGTGAACGCGAACAATTTAATTTACCAGCAAAAGTTCTTTAAAAAAGAATTTTAGTGACAAAGAAAAAGATAAAACTTTTATCAGCTATATCTATCTATAAATCCAGATGAAGCTAACCCATTACATAGATTACAGGCATGTCTTAAAGATAAAAACCTGGATGACACTTAACTTTCTGCTTCTGACAGCAGACAAAACAGAAGTTATAGTCCTTGAAAAATAAGCTGATTAGACAGCCACTTTATTTGGATGGGATTAAGCTAATTGGTGTTATTTTTGATCAGGACCTGTCATTTAAATCCCATATCGAAGAGGTTTCTAGAATTTCCTTCTTTCATCTGCGGAATATTGCAAGAAATTTGAAATATCCTGTCCAGGGGTGATGCTGAGAAACTAGTCCATGCATTTGTTACTTCAAGGCTGGACTATTGTAATTCTTTACTATCAGGAAGTCCGAAAACTGTAGTTGTTAAATCAAAAATAGAATTTAAAATCCTCCTTCTCACATATAAAGCCTTAAATGGCCAAGCTCCATATGATTGCTCCTTATGTTCCTGACAGAGCACTTCGCTCTCAATCTGCAGGTTTACTAGTGGTTCCTAGAATTTCTAAAAGTAGAATGGGAGGCAGATCTTTTAGTTATCAGGCTCCTCTCCTGTGGAACCAACTACCAGTTTTGGTCTGTGAGGCAGACACCCTGTCTACTTTTAAGCCTAGGCTTAAAACTTGATAAAGCTTATAGTTAGAGTGGCTCAGGTTATCCTAAGCTATCTCTATAGTTATGCTGCTATAGGCTTCTGGAGGACATAGGGACCCCTATTTCATCATTTTGCTTCATTCTATCTCTATTCTTCCACTCTGCAGATTCTTTCAGTTCAATCTCTAATGTTCTGCTCTCTCTGCTTTTTCTCATAGTAGCATTGCCCCATCTGTTCCTGTTTGGCTGTGACCCCATCCTGGAGAGAAATATCACCTGTGCTGCTGCCATCAACACCTTTGTTTATAGATGTTGGAGATCAGACTGTTTTCCCAGTGTAGTCCTGTTTCTCTGACTGTGACTAACTGGATGTGCTCTCTTCATCCTCTGACATGGGAGTTGGCTCAGAGCTCGTCTGCCTGGCTGTGTTTCCTGGCGGACGCCTTTTACCGTTTTTTTTTTTTATATCTCTGACTCCTTAAACTGCAGTCGGCCTCAGCCGATGGCCGCTTACACTGAGCCTCTTGATCTAATGATTTTGACTAACAGTATAAGTGCAAGGGGTGAAACACCCCCATCGCCCCCCACTTCTAAAATTAATAGTTCGTTGTAGACAGTAGAAAAGAAAAACTACTCTCTGAGACACCACTAACTGTGAAGATGCCCTGTAATTACTGTCCAGATACTGTACAAGAAAATGCTTTTTTTCAGGGAGTTCTCCAATAAATATCATCTACTGTAACGATAGACTATAATTCTCTACATTTTTAATTTTTCACAGTCTAAATGTTTTGACACATCATTAAAGCACATAATGGATCCTTCTCTCTGCAATTTATACAGACTTTTCTGCATGCAGGTTTGTAAGAGAAACCACAGCTATAATCAGTTCAATTTAAAAAAAAATCATATTGTGGGTGGTAGGTAACTCAGGGTATATACAGGAATGAGTAACTGTTATTTAATGCTTTTTAATGCTCTTTTAATGCTCTGAGAAATAATTTTATTGCCATCAACAAGTACCCATGACTCTCATATACTGTATGTACATAAATAAATAAAACACGGCAAAATCCTTCATCATCTTTACCATCGACAGGCTGCAGACATGTCCCAAATTCTTCATTTTCCAGCCACTTTTGTTGAAATTGGCATTTTCCCATTCTCTAGGGTTTTCTCCGCCTAGAGATTATTTTCTGAACATGTGGCTTTACCATCAACTGGAAGCAGTTCCGCGCAGCTGCCTTCACCTGATCCAATCATGACTTAACTAAACTAGGATTATTTTCAGCAATTGATATATTCTATAACATTGATAAAGACATGTCCTGTTATTCAGGGAGTAATACTGGGGGTTTTATTTTTTTTTATAATGTTCTATTTTCAATATACCATAGAGATGACCTACATAAGAAGTTGATATGGAACCATGTATCTTTTACTTTGTTCTTCAATATGTATGCAAATATTTGCTTTGTTTGTCTAACATTTTACTGATGACAGTGAATTTCCTTCCATGTTGATAATTAGTGTAATATTTCTCAGCTGTAATATGTGAGTAACATCAATTACAATCGTTGCGTTGCCAACTGGAGCAGCTGATGTGCCGAGACCACTTTTCCCATGCCTTTGATATGATCTGCTCTTATGCTGGCAGACTACTCCTGCCAAGCAAAATGTTAAACAGAGGGTCACAGCCTGAGTTTAAGCTGGTGATGGTGGGTTTGAAACTCCCTCTGCGCTGCATCTCACACAGGGGGACAGAAAGGGTTCTGGGAAAGGTTTGCTTCCCAGACAGTTATGATGTGTGTCATCTTCCCTTAAAACATTTGGCAGATTCAGCAAAATAAATAGAAATTCTTTCATGAATTTGTTTAGAAATTGTAGGACTTATTAAAAACACAAGAAGCCATTTTTTTTAAAAGTTATTTTTCAGGAACTTTTACTGAAAAATAACTTTTGAGCTCTGGAATAATTTTTAGGCTTGTATATAACCTTTTTATTCTAATCCTGCAAATTATATTTTTTCATTCTATAGTAATGTTTCCTTTGCTATATCTGGAGATTATTTGACATGACCTGTTTCTTGTCTGGATGGTCCTTTGATTCATTATTTGGGTTTAAAAGACAAACCAGAAACAGTTCCCAGACAATAATAGTAAAGAGAGAAGGGATGGTTGTGTTTGTAATAAAAACTATCTTTGAAACTAAGTTTAGTCTCCACTTAAATATGGGATTAGCAAAACAAAACTAAAAATAAAACTGTCTGTCCACAAACCATAATTCTTATTTTTGTGAGTGGTGGTGGCAGTTTGACGTCTGAGCAAACGTCTCATTGACTCAGTCGGGTATTTTCCTGTTGTAGGGCATAACTGGAGATAAAACTGCTGACAAACAGTTAGACATCATAACAGGCCTGCTGACGCAATTCATGCTCAGATGGACCTAAATATGCAACATTAGTCAGGGTGCTTTCCTGGAACCTATGAGCTGTATTAAGTGAGATATAAGTCTCCCTAATGCTTTAAGTAAAGGGGTGTTATCCAATATTTCCTTCACCATATGTCTCCCAGTGTGTCTCCCTGTGCTGCAGTCCAATTCACTGAAAAACTTTCATAGAGAACTTTGACTTTTTAGGTAATATCTCTGTTAGGTGAGCCTTTCTGTGGTCAAGCAACAATATTTTAAGGAAAAAGCGAAAGGCAATTTTTGATATTACATGATTTATACATTATATTGAATTATGCATACAAAATATGCGTCATCAGGGATTACCAGTTGTGAAGCTGGCAATATTAATCTCAAATGTTCTGACATATCCAAAAACAAAAGTGGCAGACAGGCTGAGGCTTAAATAATCAAATTCTAGAGTATTGGAGAGTTAAAAAGGTGGTCTTGGAGTATTATTAAATTAAAACCATGTCTATTGATATGAAAAATAAGGTAAGTGCACAACAGTGTGACCAGGGATTATTAGTTTGAAATAATCTCATCATAATCTTGATCGGGAGTGGCGATCTAGTGGTTAGGGCATAGAGCCTGAAATCCTGAGGTTCCCAGTTCAAGCCCCACTCCCTACAATCATCTATAAAACCAAACATAACTACCGACAGACAGGCCTATGGACTGGACAAGCCGTACAGTAGCTGCAGTTTATGTACATTCTTCAAAATACATTTCTATGTACTTTTTTTCCTCAAAGGCTGCTATATATCTTCTTCAAGTGTTTGTAAGTCTTCTTATTTTTTTCCCTCTAATGTTTTTTCCAAGAGTGTTTAATATTCTATGTTTTTCCTCTAAAGGTTGTTTATATTTTCTACACATTTTTTTTTTTTAACTCTGTCTGAACATTATGTGAGCATCCTAAACAGGTCTGTACAACATTTTGATATGTTTCAAGATGACATTAAAGATGCTTAAAAAATAAACACTAAAGCCAACATTTCCTTTTAAAAGAAAAGGCCAAAACAATAATTGTGTCAGACTACCAGTAGTCTAGAAAGACAGAATGACGTTTCTATGAAGTAGTAACATGGAGCAATATTTTTTCTGAATTGAAAGATTTCAATAAAAATCACTACAAGTTTTGAAGAAAAAAAATCCTGTTTCTAAATTCTCAAGATCTTTACTTTAAATTACCAATTGTCGATGTCTAAATGCACATAAACGTAAGTATTGATGGGCATTATGAATTAAAAATAAACATTGTTCAAAACCCATTTATAATTATATTAAAGAAGGCAAATAGATTTGAGTCTAAACAGAAAGTCATAACTGTTTGTAATCTCTTCTCCATCTTGTAAACATTTTTAAATAATATTGAATCAGTATGTGCTGCACTGTGCTGCAGTGGGAAAGTTCTAAATCGATTCTTTCGGCATGGAGTTTGCTTACTCTCCCTGTGCATGCTTGGGTTCTCCGGCTTCCTCCAAAACATGACTGGCTTCTCTACATTATCCTTATGTGTGTGTGTGTGTGTGGTTGTGTGTCTCTGAGTTGCCCTGCGACAGACTGACCAGTGACCTGTACAGGTTGTACTCTGACTCATACTGTTGGAGAGAGGCACAGGTCCCACCACGACCCTGACGGGGACTAAGTGGGAGAAGATAGATGGAGGGATGGATGGTTACTCAATATATTGATGGACAGGCTTATAAATTTTGTTAGGATAATTATGATTGAAGATATGTGAGTTTATTACACCTTGGTATTGGCTGCCTGTTGTGTGACAGAACTGATGTTTTAATCTGATTAGGACAATTCTTCTGTCTAGATATACAGTTATAATTTTCATTCTGTACGTGGCAAAGATTTGGAAATGGAATGAGAGCGGTTCCCTTCAGCTAAAAACGAAGTGTGATATTTTGATAAGGCTGGAGCCATGGATGTCTAATCATCTGCTAATGTGTATGATGTAAAATAAGATGATGTGGAAGACTGGAGATTTATAAAATGCCTTTTTAACTCACCTCTGGGCTCACCTCAGGTGAGTCCAGAGGTGAGCAGCTGCCATCTGTAAACTCTAAGCAACTTCTCTGATCTCACTAAGATTTTAATTTCTATCAAAATCTGTTGTCATGTCTCCTGGTTATTTAATACATCTACGGTAAGTCATAAGGTGTTATCTAAAGAGTTTGTCCCGAGTGATCTCTTTTCAGGGATATGAACCGGAGAGACAGAGTGTCAAGGTGCATACACAGAGCCAATCTTTAACAACTTTAAAAGACTACCTCAATCATCTTTATGTAAACTTTCTCTTTGAAAAAAATATTGCAATTGTTGCACTATGAACTTTTACAAAAAATATAAAACTAAGAAAAAAAAAATGTCCAATGAAGAATATTTGCACTTTGAAGAAAAGTAGACATGCCACGACTTGCACATCACACAAAAGATAATTTGAATAAGTATAAGTTCATAAATGGAAACAATTATATAGAAATTAAAGTTTTAATAATAAAAATAATTGAAGTTTATTGATCTCACACTGGAGAAATGCCCCTCTGCATTTAATCGATCCCCTTGAGGAGCAGTGGGCTGCCACTGTACGGCGCCCCAGGAGCAGTGTGGGGTTAAGGGTCTTGCTCAGAAACTCAGAGTGCAGGCTGTATGGATGGAACCGGGTATTTGCAACCTTCTCATAGCACAAGTGCACTGCTCTAACCACAGGGCTAACACTCCCCAAGTTAGAAGCATTTTATTATGATTGCACAACTGCTAAATTACAGAATCTTAAAATGTCTTTTATCAGAAAAAAATAATATATTCGATCAAATAAATTATTTATATTTAATTGTCAAAAACAAATATACTTATGTCTGTTTCTTTGTGACTGGCTGTTCTTCCTGCCCGTCAATTTCTCCTCAGCTGTTTGATCTTGCGGGATGAAGACCATAAGCTTTGTTTTACACAGACAGCTATTGGGCTTTTGTGGGTTTTTCTGTGCAAATATGCTTTGACATGGTACAGTCTATAACCTGCTCTCAGTTTCTTATATAACATGGCAATATACAGCACATCTGTAAAGTATTTAGCTATGCCACATCTTCATTCCCAATGGTATTAAAATCTTTTGGTATTAAACTGTTTTCTTAAAATTCTACATACCACATCCCATTATGAGAATGTGAAAATACTAACTTGATATTGTTGCAAAGATATTACCAAAAGAAAACTGAGAAAACACATTCCCCTTATTATTCATATCCTTTAAAAAAACAAAAGAAAAAAACCCCCACTTTAATTGAGTCTAGCTGTTGCAAATCAAGGAGACTGGATTAGGAAAGGCACACCTTTCTATATTCATTATTTCTATATTGCTCCTCTTACATTCCCTTATGCATGCAGTTTCTCAAGCAGTTTATCTGTTACTGGCAGGGTTTAGTCATGTGTTGTGAGAATAGTGCTTGGGAAGATCATAAAAAAAAAAAAAAAAAAAAAATCCAAATTGGGAACCAAGTGAGTGATGTATTAGAATCACTTCTATAAATTTAGGGGAACTGAATGTGCTACAGAACCAAGGCAAATATTAGAAAAAGTTTAGTGCACTCAAAACCTTTTGAAACAGCCAAAATAACATCACCAGAGAAGGAACTAAAAGTTGAGGTTTGTAGGTGGAAAAAGAGAGGGAGAGACAAGATTATGTAAACACAGTAAAACTGACGAGACACAGGTGGAAACAGTGATCACTAGTACATGAACTCAAAAGCAGAGTTACTAAAAGGGGATATAACACACTATTTTAATATTCGAGTAACTAAAATGAACAATTGTTCAATGCACTGCGAAAAGAACCAAGATTAAACTATACATAACCCAAATTGCAGAGGAAACAGGTTCTTGCAAACATGTATTAGCCTTTATTCATGCATTTAGTTGTAGCATGCCAAGGATTTTAACATTCTTTTTTAACTAAATATTTATTTCATGCTATAGTACAGTATATGATTTGCCCAAAATGTATGGTTTTTGCACACATAATATGAAATTTGTAAAGGAGACAAACTTTGTATTTTATCTACTGTGACATATTTTTTTGTATATGAATACATACACTCTTTTTGACCAATTTCATTACTTGTAATTTGGTAATTTGACCAGAAACATAAGAAAACAACTTTTATGATTTTAATGTGAAAGTTCAACGTTATAAGCCTCAAACAAAATAATTTCAACACATGCATTCAGTTGAACCATGTGACATGGAGGAAGACTAATGTCTACGACTAAAGCCCTGGGATCCTCCCTGTAGCTTTTGGTCTCTCATGGAAAAATGTCTAATTGACAAAGAGTCAAGCTGGTGGAAAAGTTTTTATTTCCCCCAATGTAGGCCAAGTTTGCAATCAGCTTATATACAAGACAGATGCTCTTCAGAAAGCAGCTTTACCATCTGCAACGTAGGCTCTGATAAATCTAACAAAGTTATTTTGTTGTACAGTAATAGTAACATTTTGAGTAAGATATTGCACATATGGTGAATGGACACTTCTTTATTATAGCAGGGTTTTTGTGAAACCTCTTCTTTCTTTCTTTTTATTTCTGTTCTGTTTATTTGGATGTGTAAACTGAAGTGAATTTCTATTTTTATTTTTTTTTACAAAATGCAGTATTTTCTTTCATTGTTCTTGATTCATATCAAAGAGCTCTTGGTAGTCATGTAATATTGGTATCATGTTAAAAGGGGTCTGGCAGTCAGAAGTTCCCTGTGCATGTTTGTTTAAGGACAATATTAAAAAGGTTTAACAAAAGTCTTAACTCACAACAGAGGTTTGAAGAAGAACCAAAATAATACAATCCTATAACAAAATTTGCTTAATTTTGACATAGAAAATATTGTTGATGCTGTTTTCTATTGTCTCTACGGGTTCAGTGATCCTCTGCGTGATTTTGAGGAAAAAACAACAGCAACCGGTTTGGCTTGCTGCTTGTTTTCCCGCTCAGTGTTCTGGAGGGGCTCCGACTGGGACACTTAAACTATCACCCTGTCTTATGTTTTATTGAGGAAATCTACAAAATGATCTACAAAATGAAAACCAAATATTTCTGGAATAAATTCATAGGAGGTAACTAATGCACAAGATATGCACCCTAAAACACATGTTGTAAAGGATCCAGCCCTTGCTCCAGTTAATTACTTTATTAGTTATGCAAGCTTAGCTTTTTTCATTATGCTTATCTGTAAAAGTAAAACCCTGAAAGTTTGGGTTTCTGTTTTGTCTCATTAGATCTGTCCATCCTTATACTCTCTGCTCTAACAAGTAATCATAATGTCTGGATTCTGACCCAGATTCTGTATTGTGGAACTCTTTGAAGACCACAGAGAAGAAAACCAACACACATCTCTGCCTTGTTTAAGCAAACACAGCTGTTTCATCGTGCCTACATCACCCCTCTCTGTCTGAACTCTCTTGGTCAAACAAACCCAGCAGTTCAGTGCAGTGGTCAGTTTATGTTAACTCTGCTATGCAAGCACTAATGTGGAGCTCAAACGCTGCTCTAGTGTGAACTGGTGACTATTTTTCTGTGGCTGATGTATCTCAATCAGACTTCCCTGCCTGTAAATGCATAAGAAAAAAATACACATTATCATCGTCTCCCTTTCATCTCCTCTTTCTTTAATCGTTTCTCCTTTTTCCTGTTTTTCCTTTCCTGTTCTACTTACATTGCAGTGTCCATATAATCTCTAATACTCCCTTCATAATTATAATAATGCAATTTATATGCATGAAACAAGCGGGACACTATGACAATAGCCCTACTGCTCCACTTGTGAAAGTAAAATCTGTTGGGGTTTTTTTTGGCATCAAGACAATGATTCTTATTGCCACATTGCCAGACAGGACACTGTTAAAAAAAGAATTATAATTATAAATGAATAAATAAACCTGAAAACAGGGAAACTGACTTTTCCGGTTTTACAAAGGGAGTTTATTTAACCTGTCTTTCAGTCACTGTAGTAACATTCTCCCCAGAGCTAACCTGGTCGGTAGCAGGTTTTCCTCAGTAAACTCGGAGTTTCCTCTGTCTCCGCTCTCATTACAGCCAATCACACTGTTTTATTTCCTGATATAGTCAGATTTGTGTCGTAAATATATATATATATATATATATATATATATATATATATATAATTCACTAGGTCCGTTTTAAAAACAAACATTGCATGTTTTTTTTTTGACAAGGATCTAATTAAAGAATGTTCAGCTCTTTTTCACAGAGAATTACATATCTATTACTTGTTTTTGGTTTGTTTGACGTGAGCGAGTTGTTGATCATTTTATTTTTATTCAATTATATTTACAGTACATGAAGAACTACTGAAATTATTTTCAGATTACATTTAAATAGATTCAATTAATTTCTACGGGGGGAAAAGAATTAATTTAGGGTTAGGATTAAGATTCATGATTATAACCGAATGAGCCAACTGGCACAATTTGAAGCCATTCTATGGGACTGATAGCTGCTTATAACGGCCATTTATTGGGATGATAATATTCAAAGCGCGGCTGCAAGCACCCACTGTACTGTGTAAAAGAAGACTGAATCAACATGAGAAGGGAAGCATGAGATGATCAACAGGTTCCATATAATAGAACAACTTTTTTATTTTTCATCCTCATCTGCTGCCAGAAGATTTCATCTAAATAGATCATTGATCTACTACCATTCAAGAAATAATCCTGTAATATTTTCAACTATGGCAGGCCTTAAATGTCAGTTTCCACATCTGGAATACATTCTAGATGTCTATAAATTAATTTCAGATCCCCATATTCCTAATATATCTGGTCAGCATTTGTGTTATTTTAACTATAAAAAAAATGATACCATAAATACATTTTCATTCAAGCTGATAAATGTCAGAATAGCCAAATAAAATGTGTAAATATTTCTAGATATACAAAACTTAATTCTTACTAGTATAATTTTGTTAATTTTTACTTTCTAAAATTCAGTTTCTGCTACAAAAATGTAATTTAGAAAATATTTTTCTAAATTAAATTTTTTCTAAAATTAACCATGCAGAGATCAGGCAGGAGTCAGAAGACAGGTCAGGCAAACGGTTTGAACAGGAACAGGCAGGCAAGAGGTAAGGAGGCGGAACAGGTTAGGATCAGGTAATCAGATAAGTTGAATGCTTGAATAAGTCTCACCAATTGCTCGAAATAACCTGGCACTGATGACTTGTCTGAAGGCTGGTGATGTGGTGACTAAAGCAGATAAGTGGGTAATGAGAACTGGGCGGAGCTAAGCGGGTGTGGGAAATGAGTAATCAGACCAAGCATCAGTGCTAAAATCATGACAGCTTTAAACTTTTATTACTATCTTTAGAATGCCAGAGGAACAAACAAACATTTTAACAGAACAAACTTCCATTAACATTGAGAAAAAATTCACTGTCTTGAACTTTTAGTGACATCCCATTTTTTGCTTTTCCTTACCTTTACTAGTTAAGTAGTACAATATTTATTATACAGTAAAGCACTTCAAGTATTCCTAAAATAGACATGTGGTTTGTTCTTGTCTTCTTCAAATGGCACACCATGAGACAGTAATGACTAGGATTTATTGCTCCGTCTTTTTGTGCAGCTTTACGTAAGATAAAAAGGTAAATCAAATCCCAAAACCTGCTCTCTGAAAGCATATTTGCTGCTATATTACAGACATTATCTTACACAATATGTCTGTTACGTTTCTTTTCATCTAGATACCGCCAGACTTTAAGTGCTGCCCTTCACTTACAAGAGATAACTAAACTGAAGAGTAGCTCTTTATGATGAACCAGAGTACAAGAGAACATTGCATCAAGACTGTTTAAATTCACACGAAAGGTAGGTAGATGCAATAGTGGTAAAAATTCAAAAAGAAAATCCTTAAAATTGATCTTCAAATCATTCAAAAATCTCATTATTATGCCCAAACAGTGAAAAAATTTTTGGGTTATTCGTCACAAAGTCCAAACATATGTTGGCCCTTTTTCTGTGGTAAATATTGTGGGTTAAACTGTCTTCTTATTCATTGAAGTCACCATTTATAACATATAAAGACCACTTCACAAGGTCTATATTTATATTTCTCACTAAAATGAACACCTTGAGAGATGCAAAAAAAGAAAAACAAAAAACAAAATCAGAATAATTAGCAGATCACAATGCTCAGTTTAAAATAATCCAATCCTAGTGGTAGCCTAGTGGTAAGGGCTTATGGCTTGGAATCCTGAGGTTGTGAGTTTGAAATGCGATCCCACAGAATGCCACTCTGGCTCTCTGAACAAGACCCTTAAACCCTGGGCGCAGCACAGTGGCAGCCCAATGATCCCCAAGGCAATGGGTTATATGCAGAGAGTTAATTTCTCCATTGTGAGATCAATAAGGTTCAATTTAATTTAATCGACTGCACTCTATGTAGAATAGGCTTTTTGGTTTGTTATTAATAGAACAATACATTTGAATTTCTGCTTTTTTCCACTCTGCTCTCTCTGTCTTCCCACAAATGTATGCTCAAAGTATGATAATTAAAATGTGACAAAGCTGAGTCATTAATGTTTCTCACAGGGCAACAAAAACATATTTTCAACAGTTGAAAATGTATGTTCTGTCAAATGGTAAAAAAACCAAAACTGCTTCCAAGTTCTTTCAGGTAAAGCAGGCAGAAAACATTCCATGTAGAAATGAAGTGGGAAGTTTGGTGCTTCTGGTTACATATATTTATTGAAGGATCATTGCATTTTGCTTGGCAGGTGATTTGATTTTACATCACAACTGAGCATTTTACATTCAGAATGACAGGCAGAGAAATCTGATAACGATGATAACAATTCACAACAATTTGCTTATGTTTAAGTGATATTACCTCTTGCATAGTTGGAAGGGTTTAAAGCTACTTTACCAAGCTCTTTTTCTCTATCATATAACTCTTAAGACCCACTTTGTGCTGTAGTCAGCAAACCCTGAATAATGTAATCTATTCACTTGTAATGCTTCCCATCCATCCAATGTTGATACTTATATCAATACTACTTGTCCATTGGATGAGTGGTGCCTATCTCCAGCTGTTATTGGGGATTTGGTGAACTACCTTTGAGAGTTACAGCTCTAATATAATCACAATCATTTCCTGAATAATTCATGGGATCTATCCCAACCCTTTAAAACTGAAGTGTTGATGAGAAAATATGCTTTTAAAAACATTTACTGCAGAATTATAGATCGGGATGCTGTCCAACAGTTAACCAGATGTGATGCATTTTTCTTTTTGTGGAGCTTAAAGAGAGCAATAAGATGCATGTACTTTTATTTCCATTTAAACAGAGGTACTTGACAGATTATCTTACAGAAAAAACCCCCCATTAAATTATGTACGATGCTCTCCTCAAAAAAGTTCATTCTTAAAGAAAACATCATCCACAGATAGATTAGGGGTTAATGTCCAGCAACAGAAAGATTCTTATATTTTTTTCAGTTTCGAAAGAAAGCTTCTCCTTAAAGCTGTGACCATGATTTGATCCGCCAACAATCACACATAGTCATAAGATAAGCATCATGAACAAATACCCTGTTAGTGCCACACTTTCTCCTTACAAATTAACTTCATCATCTCAGGGGGAACTTGGAGTAGAATCACTACTCCTCTGCATTGAAAGGAGTCAGCTGAAGTCATCAGGCGTAATGTCTAATGGGTTCCTCCCTTTGGAGGTCCTCTAGGCACATCTCACATCTAGGAGGATACCTTAAGGAAGACATGGACTTCCTGGAGAAAATATATATTCATCATCCACCATGTTTTTGAAACACCAGAATGAGATAGAGAACTGCTGTAAGAGGACTTGTTACAAATTTCACAAAGAGGGTAATCCTAAGTATATCAATCATGTTTAATAGAGAAAACAAAATACAATGTAGCCATAGATACATTTTCTAAAAGCTTGGAAAAACAAAGTCCATAAAAGTATTAACAGAGTCTAAACTCCTTAGAAAAATAGAGAATTAAATAATATGATTTAACCAGGTTAGGATTATGTGACAATATTTTTCATGAGAATAAGTTTTAGCGAAAATAAGCTTAACATCACAAATATAACTAAGATCTCAGACTCAAAAATGTGGTAAAAAGAACATTCTTAATTTCTGGAACAAGGTAATCACATCTGAATATATGGATATATTGTTATTAGTTTGTTTTAATAAAGGGGTCATTACAAGTAAGGAAGATTAACAAATAGTTATGTATATTTTTAATGCCTTTAATTCATGAAAACTGTCTCCTAAAAAAAGAAAAAAGATTATGGTGTCCTCTGCTGGCCACCATATAGATTTACACACTTAAGTACAGGCACACCTATGTTAGATCTACCTTTTACCATTTTAGGAGATAACAGGCTGAATGCTGTGAGTACAGTTGTTACAGGTTTTTTTTTTTTAATGCCATGTTTAAATTTGTCAAATAAAAAACAATATTCAATGAAAATATAACCTAAATAAATAATAGCTTTATGTAGTAACTAGATTATCTATTTTCAGATGTTTATAACCAGTATTAAAAACATGATTGAGTCTCTATGAGCTCGCTTTGTAAAACACCACTCCTCCTTACTCAAATCGTTGCTGAGATGTTTATTAGTAGAGGATAGACACCTCAGGTACAGTGCTAACTGTCAAGGCAAGGCAAGGCAAATTTATTTGTATAGCACAATTCAGTACAAGACAATGCAAAGTGCTTTACATGATTAAAATATAGGAAAATAAAACAGAATTTATGCAAGTAGGAAAAAAATAAATACATAAATAAAATTAAATAAAATAAAAAATGCAGAAACAAAAAAAACAAACATTAAAAACAGTTGGACTAAAGAAAATAAAAAAGTTGAACTAATGAGGTTTCAGTTGAACTGTTTAACTAGAACAGTCAAAGGCGAACCTAAACAAATGTGCTTTTAGTCTTGATTTAAAGGAACTCAGGTTTTTCTGCACTTTTACAGTTTTCTGGAAGTTTTTTCCAGATAAGTGGAGCATAGGAACTAAATGCTGCTTCTCCAATTCATGAAGATGTCAGCATCTTCATGTCTGTGCACCTCAGTGTCAGTCTATGTTGGCATCAAAGCGATTACTTGTAAATGTAAATGACTGAAAGAGACACTGTTTTATTAAATATTTAATGTGATATAACTATTGCAGCTTAAATTTCATTAAGACAAATATTTATTAATATAAATAAAACATAGAGGAGTAGTTGTTAAATTAGTATTAGAAGAATTAATTTGACTACATTGGTGGAGAAAAAATAAAATCATCAGCTGGGGGAAAATTGTTGCCTTGCTCTGGTACATACTGGCTGAAACGAGAGATTACTGAAGTCAAGGTAGCAGGAGAAGATTGGAGGTTATTCTGGTGACCAGAGTTCAGGTCCCTGGAAGAAGTATGACATATTTGGGAAAAGAGAAGCCTAACCATAAATAAAAACTGCTGCTCCTTTGGCAAACTTTCATTTTGATGCTCACAATGTGGTGGAGTGTTTCTGACCTGACCTGTTCCAGCTCCGTCTCCAGGCAGCATCTCTTGCAACAGAGCGTCCATATTTTCAACGAGCAGCTTTGCCAAATGAAGCGTCTCCACCATCAGCCTGGCAGCACATTGCTTGGAAGGAAGGATCGGGATAAGTTCTTCTAACCTTCCTCTTTGCGCACATGTTGCTTCCATTAATAAAACATTGGTTCAGGAGATGCAGACGGCAGATCAGCTGAGGGTTGAAAAGCCCCATACAATCTACTGGAAAAAGGCAGGGATAATTAGACTAATATGTAATAAGATAGAGTTCAAAATGATGATGATTTTTAGTCAAGCCAGAATGTGTCAAATGAGAGGTCATAATGTTGAACTTTGAAGCATCCATGAATTGAACTTAATAATTCTAAAATACATTAGCAGCAAAATTTATATATTTTTAATTCAGGAAATGCATAAATGTAGTAATGTTTTACTTATTAGACCTAATGGAGTCTTGGCTGCATCCAGCAATACCAGACAATGCTATTAACCTGGAGGGGCTAACGCTATACTGCGCCGATAGAAACAAAGAACTAAGTTGCAAGACTCGAGATGGTGGGCTTTATGTGTACATCAACAACTGCTGGTGCAAGAACGCTAGATCGGTCACCAGCTTTTGCTCTCCAGACATTGAGTTTCTGACCAGTACTAACACAAAAGAGGCCATGAAGACTCTATACCAGGCTATCTCTGAGCTCCAATCTGCATACAAAGAGGGTGTTTCCTTCATTGCTGGGGATTTTAACCAGGCTAACTTGAAGACTCTTTCTCACCAATATGTGGACTTCGCAACTCGGGGTGAAAACATTTTAGACCTGGTTTTCTCTAACGTCAAAAATGCATTCAGGGCAGCCCCCACCTCAGTTCATCAGATCATCTCTTGGTCATGTTTATCCCTGCATATAAGCCCCAGCCGATCAAGGCTAAACCGACAGTTAAAGAGGTCTGAGTGTGGTCTGAGGGCGCCATGGAGAAACTCCAAGACTGTTTTGAATGCTCTGACTGGAACATCTTCAAGGCTGCAGCAACATATGTCAACTAATTAAATATTGATGATTATGCCATGACTGTTTCAGCCTACACAAACAAATGCAATAAGGACATCATCATCAAAAAGTAAATCACCACCCGGGCCAACCAATGACCCCGGATGAATGGAGTGGTTTGGAAATCGCTAAAAGCACGAAACTCAGGTTTCAAGTCTAGTGATAGAGAGGCACTTAGAACAGCGTATGCCAACTTAAACAGTGCCATCAGATCAGCAAAGAAGAACCACAGCCAGAAGATCCAGGATATTTTCCACAATCCCGGCAACACCATGAGGATGTGGAAAGGCATTCAGATCATCATGGAACACAACACACTATACAGGCACTCCAGCAGTGAAAGCTGTTCCACACCAGGGGAAGGAGACACTAAACCTGTGTCGGGTTCATAAATAGTTTTTTTTCTTAAGAAGAACTGAAATACAGACTTATCGATACAATTCCTGCAGGAAGGAGAGACAGTTGAACCTCAGACTCAAACATACTGTCTCCCACTGGACCTCCTATGCAGAGCGTTTATTAACAGAACATGACACATGGTTACAAACAGAGTATTGTTCTGACAGAACAATTGATCAGTTCATGAAGACAGAATGCTCTATCAGAATGACAAGGCAGGATGGTCTCCTGACTGAATCATGAGACAGGAGTGTAGCATCCCCTTGCAAAAATGTTTCATAAGCACACATTAATTTTATAATCATCATTCAATAATCCTAACAACCTGTACGTAGCTGAAATGAGGAAAACTCTGCGGAGAGTCATCCCCAGGAAGGCCCCAGGACCTGATAACATACCAGGATGGGTCTACAAGTAGTGTGCAGATCAGCTGGCTAGTGTCCTAACAGACATTTTTAACACCTCGCTGGACCGATCTGTAGTGCCAGCATGCTTCAAGTCTGCCACCATCATTCCGGTCCCAAAGAAGCCTGAGGTCACCTCACTCAATGATAACCGGCCTATTGGACTGACACCAATCATGATGAAGTGCTTCAAAAGGCTGGTTAAAGAACACATCGTCTCCAATCTGCCGCCAACATTCCACCTGCTCCAGTTTGCCTACTGACGGAACCGCTCCACTGAGGACGCCATCTCTACTGCTCTCCACCTGAGCCTGGCACACATGAAAGAGAAGAACACCCATGTGTGGATGCTGTTTCTGGCTTTCAACACCATCATCCAACATCATCTGATGGGCAAACTGGAACAGCTGGGCTTCAATGCAAACCTTCACAATTAGCTGCTAGACTTCCTCACAAACAGACCTCAGTCAGTCTGGGTTGGACAGAACACCTCTGATGTCATCAGTCTAAACACAGGCTCCCCTCGGGGCTGCATTCTGAGCCCCCTACTGTTCATCCTGATGACACATGACTATCTCCGCAGGTTCATTACCTATAACATCGTGAAGTTTGCAGACAACACCGCGGTGGTGGGCCTCATCAGAGAGGACAACAACCAGGACTACAGAGAGGAGGTGGAACAGGTGCTGTACCTACCCACGCTGCATTGGTCATCAACAGCTCAGCTGTAGAGGAGGTCAGCAGCACCAAATTCCTGGGGGTGCACATCATAGACACCCTCAACTGGAATGTAAACATCACCTCACTAATCAGAAGGGCACAAAACCACATGTACTTCTTGCAGAGGATGAGGAGAGCCTACCTGCCCCCTCCCATCCTCACCACCTTCTACAGAGGCACTATAGAGAGCGTTCTGATCAGCTCTCTCACTGTGTGATGTGGAGGCTGCAGCTCCTCAGACTGGAAGAAGGTGAGAAGAGTGGTAAGAACTGCAGAGAAGATCATCGGGGCTCCTCTTCCCTACATTAAAGAAATTTCATCCCAGTGCTCCGTGTCCCGAGCCCGTAACATTAGAAATTACCCCTAACATATACTGTTCTCCCTGCTGCCCTCTGGGAAGAGACTTCGAAGCATCCGATGCAGGTCCAGCAGATTCCAGACTCCAGTCGTATGTTTACATCACTTTTTTTCACCACAGTGTTTTTTTCATCACAGTGTTTTTATTACTGCTGTTTACCTATTCATTTGCTTACCTATCAAGGCTGCACTTTAAAAAATGAAAAAATCTAGAGAGCTGTACTAAACAAAATTTGTTTTTGGTATACACTTGTGTGTACAAAATGACAAAATATCTGGCTAAGTCAAAGGTTGCTGATAAGTTTGTAAAATAGGGTTAAATAGGGAGGAAAAACTTTATTTCATTCATTTTTCTTTGGCTATTCACTCACAGACTACTGCAAAGATCTCAGACCAGTATGCCATTAATCTCAGCGGGCAGCCAAATCTGCCTGAAAAACTAGAACTTCACAATATCCAAATGCCTCACTCCTGAAATCTAGTTTAGCCATACCACTCACAGAGGGAGATCTGGGCTAAAAATGTGAAGAATATAAAAAAAAAACTAAACTGAAAATGAATACTTTGTGATACAATAGAAAGTAGAAGCAGATAAAGAATAATGCATACAAATTTAGAGAAGTATGGGCTGATGTGAGGCAAAGAAAACTTTGGCTCTGAGGAAAAAAACTCTGTCTGTCAGGTTTGACAAAGTCCTTTTGGATTCAGAGAGCCAACCTGGACACCTCTTACTCTGATCCTCTCAAGTGAATAACAAAGACATTGCCTGATTTAGAATATATATGTTTTATAATTACTGTAGAAATAGTTGGTCCTCATAATTGCAAGGAGTGAAAAACGTTCTTTTAACCCAAATCATAGTATTGTTATAAGGTAGATATTCTCTTGTGGCTTCCAGAAGTCGTTCTGGAAAATGATTCATATCAATCATAGCACTCGATCATTCAAAGCAGAGTTACCTACAATCAGACATACATAATTCAGGTTTCACATCCAACACACTTCTTTGAACATATCGGATAACTGTATATATACTAACGGATATATACAGTATATATATATATATATATATATATATATTTATAAAAACCCTTTTTACACTATCTATGTGGAGGCTGGGATGTGTTTTGCCAATTCCACCAGCAAGAGGCACTGTTGCTTTATCAATTCGAACGTCTCCCAGACACGTTGCTTTCTTGGTGCTGATATTATGACTCTGGCCAAGAACAAAAAGGACTGCCAACAAAAAGCTAATTGCATCAAAAAATTTGACCCTTACAGATGTAAAGAACTATTATTTTAACTTGAAAACATACGGATATTGTCAAAACTTGATTGAAAGCAAAAACAACAACAAACAAACAGTAAAATAAAGAACCAATTTCTTTTGATGGACATTTGATTAAGTTTTATTGACTATTTAAACCCGTTTCTACTGAAAAAACAGCAAAAGTTTACTTACTTTATAAATCAAAAACGATATAAAGAAATTCTTCAGACAAATGCCCAGCGTTTTCTGTGGTAAAAAAAGGATATTTAATTTAAGTCTGCATGACACAGTGTCCCTTGAGTCACATTTCTCTAATGAGATGTTCAATGATTTACTTCATTTGAATAAATAGCCACTTAAGAAAATAAATTGAAATGAATAAAAAACTTTTGTTAAATGGATACTTAATCTTTCGGACTAATTTAGATTTCTGCATGCTTCTGTTTAGAGGCAAAATATAAACTTGGAATAAATATATAAAGTATCCATGATCAGCTTAATATTTCCATGTAAATTAGTTCTATGTGTTAGTAACAAACATTTCAGTGATTTTCTGTTCCTTAATGGAACAAATTTACCCAATCTAAGTTGAAATGAAAGTGGAAAGTCTGACTTTGAGTTGGTTGTTGCTTCAACCATGCTGTGCAATATTGTGTGGTTTATCAGTGACGAATCACAAAAAGAATCAAAGAGGCACTTTTATAATTTCAACGGCCAAAGTTATCTTCTTTCACACATGCATCAACTGAAAAAAATAAAATAAATAAAAGTGCAGCACTTCTGTTTCAAATGTGACATGTCTCAAGGTCATGTTTTTTTTGTTTTTTTAAAGCTGCCTGTATTTTTCAAAATTGGTTTAAAGAGTTTGTAGTAAGTCTTTTTTTAATTTGCCTGTACATTCCTGCTAAATTTCAAAATTATATATATCTGGTTGTTATTATGTACTTGAAGGCAAAGAACTCAATGCCAAACCTCTTGGTACATCAAATGGACCATGATTAGATGAGGCCTTGGTGCAATTTTGTTCTTTAGTTCAATTAGGAGTAACCAAATCCAACCCAAAGAGAGTCTAAGATGTAATCTAAGATTTTTTCATCTCTGACCTTCACCTAAGTCATTCCCAGAGACAGAAAATGGATCCTCTACCAGTCATAGGTTGGAGAGGTATCAGTATTCATCGCAGAACTTTGTAGCAGTGTGTTGCCCTCTGCTCTCTGCCTGCAGCATGACTCGGACAGACAGACTTCCTACTGGTTGCCTCTTGGCTCTGTGGGGGTTGATGCAGTCTCTCTAACTCTAAACAGCTGGGGATCAAAACAATGAAATATTCTTCAGATACGTTTATTGGCTCTTTCATATATAAGACCGTTACTCTGCACAGCGCAACAGACTGTGAAAGTCCTCAGGAAAATCAAAGATGGTGAAAAGTTGCTGTCTGTATTGCTCATACAAACTTAATTTCCAAAAGAAGATTTGTAATTTTTCCACTATGTCAGACTCACCACCGTAAGTAAAAATGGGGATGAGCACATAGGATGGCCTTACAATATGTCACCGGAAATATTAAAAATTAAGAGGACCACTTATTTTGATGATCCACCTGAAAAAACAACATCCTTCACTATACCTTTAAGTTGCTAAATGCCTCAGTTCAGCTCGATTATAACCTTAATGATAGGTAGCCATCTTTGTCGTGAATGCGATCAATTCCTAGTAGTCTAGTCAACTATTAGGGCCCCTAAAACCATTCCTTCCTTATTTGCATGATGAGGCAGAAATGCTTACAGAAATGTACAAAACAGAGGCAGAAGTAAATAGCATGAAATAAATGAGGCGAACCCCCCCTCCAAAAGAATAATAATAAAAAATATCAAAGCATGCACAGAAATATTAACATCTAATTAATAAGTAACTTAAAAAAAAAAAAATTAAAAGATACATATAGACAAGGTGTGTATTACGTGAATAATCAAAAAGCTAATTAAAACAGATGTAAACATGTATGTTTCACTTTAAAATCTAATTACTGCATACATTTATTTATTTGTAGTGTTATTTATCCATTGAATGATATGCCTATTTATTTCAAAATGTTAGAAAACACATTAATCGAGCTACATGTGAACGTAAATGAGCTGTTTTTTTATTTTTACCTTAAGCTTTACTGACTTTTCTCTGCCATTTATTCCCATATTTGAAAATTATTCTTTTTGGGTCAGCAGTTAAGTCTAGTTTGGGAGCAAATAGCTACAGCATGCTCAGAGGTCAGATGTAAAACTACAGGATGATGGAGTGTCTTGTACTGTTTTAGCATGGCTGCCCATGAACTTAACTTGGAAATAATGCTACAGCCTGTTATGGAAATAAGGTAAATTAGGAAAGTACAGATTAAATTTTTTTTGCC
Source organism: Cyprinodon variegatus (assembly GCF_000732505.1). Taxonomy (NCBI): domain Eukaryota; kingdom Metazoa; phylum Chordata; class Actinopteri; order Cyprinodontiformes; family Cyprinodontidae; genus Cyprinodon; species Cyprinodon variegatus. The sequence goes on from NW_015150760.1 coordinate 234,055, forward strand.
TCAGGCCCTCACTTCTGAGTGCTGGGAGAATCATGATTTCATGAAAATGCAAACCAAATATTAGTCCATGCCCTAGAATTTAAATTATTCATATGTGGAGAATAGACCTTTTCTTTCTGCATATCTTTGTGAGTGAGCAAAAGATAAGCCTTATATTATGCAGCACACACAAGCACACCTACAAAAATGAACACAGACAAAGAAAAAATCTAAATCTTTTTTTTTAATCTAGTATAAAAAAAGACTGATTTGTATAGATTTGTTAAAAAAAATACAGCTAAGTCAGAACATGTTTGCAAGTTTGTTGGTTTAATTGTATTGTATTACTTGAACATTAAAGGCAGTTCACTTGTTAAAAGGTTTAAAGGAAAAGAGATTCTTACCTTCCTTTCTACTTCCAGCCAAAAAACAAAAACATGTATGCAGACTTCAAAATCTTCCCTGGATTATTTGACTTTGTCAAAAGAAAACTGTCGGATAAACATGAAAGGTGTATAACATGTACATATTTCATATTCTGCAGTGACTTTATTGCAAATCAGCACACTTTTGTTTTAAGCAAACAGTAAACAAAATAAAAAAAAAAAAAATACTACAGAAAGAATTTATTTAAACATGATGAAGTGCAGCCACAGTGAAATGATCCTACCTGTCTGCTTTCCCCTTTCCATGATCAATAATGTCTCAACAATCAAGCATATTCAGCTTTCCTGGGCTTGCAAATCACCACTATGCCACTCACCCATTTCACCTGCTGTTTAAGCTTCTTTTGGCCACAGGTGCTCTGTCAGATAACAAAACACCACAGTGAGTGTAAATAGTCTTCCTCCCCCTTGATCTCCCATCCTTGACCATTTTTTGCACCTTGGATCATTGCCTCTCTCCCCTTTTGGATTCTCTTTATCTTGTTTCCTGGTTTTCTTTTCCAGACCTGACTCAACTCTCACCTTCTGTCTGTTATCCTCTGGACTGTTCTGCTATCCACCTCTGTGAAACCGACCGCAATAAAAATTTTCTTTTTGTATTGGGTTCCTTTGCTTTGTGGATTGCAAAAATCCGAAGATTTGTTTATTTGCTATACAATTTATAACATATATATTATGCTTGTTTTTCTATTCAGGTCCTTTAACTGAGACCTAAAGTATAATCCGACCATCATGGACGCAACAGCTGCACAGGAATGGTGGTATGGTGTGTGTAGAGGCAAGGATGCATTTTTCTGTTGTCACTGGGGGTAGGGTGCATGTTTAGAGGTATGTATGTATGTATGTATGTATGTGTGTGGGTGGAGCTGTAAGTGGGTGTTGGTGTGTTCCTGGAGCTGAATGATCATCTAATGAATATCACCTGGATCCGCCTCGGGGTTCTGTTTGTTTGTTTGATACAGAGAGAGGCTAAGGCAGGATGCCAATATTTCTGTTGACTGCTAGTTTAAAGCTATTAACCCTGCAAGTCTATCTATTTTACAATGCTTCACAGAAAAAGGGTACAGTAAACATCCCTAAATGCAGTAAAGCTTTATGTGTCCTCCATGGATTCAGATCCCTGCTCTCCTCTCCGTGACTAATTTTTGGATGATAGTCACTTACAGTGTGAAACTTTTTCCACTATCAGCCTTGAGAAAAACCTCACCAAAATAATTTGCTCAACCATTTCAAGAAGCCATCAGTAAAAGAAAATGTAATTATTTTAAACTTGCTGCGATTATTTTATGCAACTTCTTTTCTGTCTTATTGGGCAAAATGATTGGGCACTGCAGAGTGGTCCAAGGAATTTGGAATCAGTTTTTAAAACAAAAAAAATCCTTTTCTTCTAGTAAGAGAGGCTACAAGGGATTTCTCTTATCAATGGAGTCTGACTACATTGTCAACTTTTATCATAGCATCTCACAATTGGTGACGTTATGAGGCTTTGATTGACATTGTTTTGTTTTGCATTAGGTTCCAACAGTGAAGGTAACCAATAGAATGCCGGAGAAGGTTGGACCTGTGTGAATTCACAGCCAATATTCTTCCGGTCTCCTTATTTTCACGGACCAGGATACGGATCCAGTCCAGATAGACCGGGTCCTTGAAGGACGCAGCCTTTGAAATCAAACACAACCTATGTTTATATTGTCAGGCTAAACATCACATGGTTGACAGGTGTTGACTAAAAAGTATAGTCTCTGTAGGAGACCAAAACCTTGACTAGCTGGATGACTAGCTGAGTCATGCCTTTTCAAATAAATCTTCTCCACTTCAATGTCAGAGGATGTCAAGACACTTGGGTAGGTTTGCAAAATGTATGTTTTAATAAACTTTTGAGCTGACCCGGAATTTAGGGGTTGGTTAAGACCCTTGGAGTGAATCACCAGTCAATGTCAGAGGCTCAAAAGGTTCTTGTAATGGAGTAGGTGATCATGTGATTAATCTAAACCTGTATTTATGAGACCAAGTGGTGTCATATTTTCACTTTCTAACTTACCTGAATTACTCGTCTCATTAAGGACCACTTAGCTGGAATCTAACAGGCACCATACCAATGGTTGGAAGAGGACCACTTGAGTTTGTCCACATTACATTGTGAACTCTCCCTGTAGCTTGCTTGGAGAAGACCAAAGATACATACCGGGATCTTTTCAAGATGTCTGAGGAAAACTACAACCTTGAAGGGGTCCTGAATAAACATTAACTCTGTACACCTACAAATACAATACCAGTGCCCATTGAGCATCATTTGCCCATCATCTTCAACAGAAAGGACTGACTTCTCTATTGGCAAAAAGGAGAGCTACTTAGGTCCATATACTGGTCATTGAGGTCTCAGTTAAATAACAGAATTTCATTACCCATTTTTTTCTACTGAATACAGCAATAGAACTTATCCCAGAGGTCTCAGACTGGTTCCAGCAAGGGCCGTTAGGCTGCAGGTTTCCTTTCCAACCAATTAATACTGTAGCACACCATACTCCAGTCATCTCATCAAGTGAGTCCAGTCTTAACATGATGACTTGACTCCTCCTTTTCAACAGATTTTTAATTTCTTTTAATAATTGGTGATAACTGTTAGTAGCCATCAGGGGTGGAGAGTAATTAATTACATTTACTCAAGTAACTGTAATTGAGTACTTTTCTGAGTAGTTTTTGAAATATGTAATTTTTACTTTTACTCGAGTAAAGTTTAATCTAAGTAGTTTTACTTTGCTACATTTAAAACCCCCTCACGTTACTGAGTAAAAAAAATAAATAAAAAAATACTGATGGTGAAAAAAATTAAATGTGGCCCTGCCTTGCATTTACCCTTTGTATTGTCTCATAATCCAGTGCTGCGCTTCGGAAGATGGCAGTTGCTAATCACAAATTAGGGAGTATGGATGAGGAAAGGCCTGAAGAGGAAACATATTCTGGAGACGAAAGCCAGAAAAACCCTTGGCCATACAGTATTTGGAAGGATTATTTGTTTTCAAATGCACAAAAGGGAACAATGTGATAATGCAGTGCAACATGTGCCTGCCCAGCAAAACGGAGCTTTCGACTTTTAAAACATCAACATCCAATTTACGTAAAAATGTGGCGGTAAGTTAGTTATCATGGTGTTGTCTGTTGGATAGTAGGATTGAAAATTGTTTGCACTTTATGGTACAGGTTCTGACTGTCCTTGTGCTATGAAGAAGTATGTTCCTTAGCCCAGCTGATCTTTTGCAAGTCTGTCCACAGATGTCCACTGAAATACGCCTTGAAATCGATTAAAACACCTTCTGCTCAATTTGATTCATGACTCAGCCTTTTTTTGCATTAAGTAACTCAAAGTAACTAAGTAACTTTTACTCAAATTACATTTTAAATGAAGTAATTTTGTACTTTTACTTGAGTAAATTTTGAGATTGGTAATTTTACTTTTACTCTGAGTAGAATTTAGGCAAAGTAAAGATACTTTTACTCAATTACAATTTTTTAGTACTCTTTCCACCTCTGGTAGCTATAGTTATTTATATATATATTTACTGAGTAATGATACAATTTGGATGCCTAAGAATGAAAGATGATATACAACTGTCAGCTTAGGTTGTGGTTTGAGGACCCAAATGCAGAGGCAGAAAGGCAGAGTGGAGTTCTTGCAGTTTAATGGATGATCTCAGTTAACAAAGGATGGAATCCAAAATCCAACTTAAAATGTAACACAAACCAGAACCATGGAGACATCAGGGGAAACCAAGCATGAGGAGCCAGGGAAAGATGAGGAGAGACGAGGTAAGACAAGGTACCAGCACTGAGGAACTGCACAAGAAAAGTATTTATGAAAGACTGAACAAAGAGGACTAACGAGCTGATTGGGAGCAGGTGTGAACAGAGGCTTCCAGGAAAAGAGCTAGGAAAAAGGAAACCAACACAGAGGGCTAAAGAGGGCAACAAAGAAAAGCCTAAGAACTCAAATACATACAAGAACACAACAAAATACGTAGTAAACCAATAAAACTAGAAAACAAAGAAAAACATGAATCTACATGAAACTGAAAAACTCAAAGAAAAAACAGAACCAAGATCCTAACAATAACAACAACTTTAAATTGGGTAGCTACCTCAGAGGAATTTTTTACTTTCTAAATAATACAAGAACTTTTTTACTTTTTATATCTACACCATAACACTTTAGAGTTTCGAACAGATATAATAATTCCACTCTCTCTCTTTTTTTTTTTTTAGCATATAATGATAGCACTGCTGTATCTATTTCCTCCTGTTCTCACTAGAAGTCTCCTAACATTATTAAAACCTTGCCTACCTTGTACAAAGCCATTATGATCTTTAACGATAATATCTGGGTTTATTTCTTAAACTCCTTTAGCTCAAACTAAGGATGTTCAGGTGTACATTAACAACTAATATGTCTAACCTTTCTACATCTATTGATTGGTTTACCTTTTTCGGGGGGACAAAGTAATTAATGTTCCTCTCGAAGTAGTTGGAATTCCTTTATAAAAAGATTATTTTAATCTAACAGTGGTATTACAGATTTATGTTTTAATGTTCTGTTAATCTCAATGTATCCCATTGACCCTGAGGGTTTCCCTTCTTTGATGCTGTATTGGACCCATAGATGTTGAAACTTCTATTACAGCTACATCCTTATCCAACTCATCTTTAAACATTTTTAATATTCTTGAATTGGAACATTCTCCAAAAAATGGTGAACTTCATATGAGTTTGAATCTCTTTCTGAGCTATAAAGCATTTAATAAAATATATAAAATTATCTTTTATGTCCAATGGATCTGCAATATTTTATTAAATTGAATTGTAATAAATTTTTCATTTGGTGGCTGTTTAATATTATCCATGCCAGGACTTTACCATATTTTTCCCCTTGCTGATAAAATGCTGAATTAAAACAAAAACAAACTGACTGCAGCTTTTTTTTTTTTTTTTTTTGCAAACATTTCATTATGTTGAGATCATAACAGTAGTTTTTAATGAATGTTATGAGATCCATATTGATGAAATTTATCCTCCAATATCTTTTATTTCTTTAAATTTGACTTATTTATTCACTTAATTAGCTTTATACTCGTGATATTATTTGCCCCCTTAAAAAAGCTTTAAATGAACCATCTGATACTTGTTGAGGTTTCTATAGTATATTATTTAACTCAAAATAGTGATTAATTTGTTTCCCAAGCAGAGTAATAATATTTAGTTTTAAATCTCAATTGAGGAATGTCTCCAATCCGTTTGGGTTTTTGATAAATTTAGAGGATTGGACCTTGGTCTTGCAATACAATCATGGAACACATTTATGTATTACATTTTAATAGTGCGGAAACCAATAATTAATGTATATGTGAATAAAACTGATGTGTGCTAGAATATATATATAAAAAAACCCAAGTATAATATGAAAGATTTATTTAAAGTCTCCAGCACTGACTCCAGTTACATCAGCGTTGACACTTTATTAAACGTAACAAGTTTCCTCCTGGAGCCACTAAACCCCTTTATGAAATTTTTATAACATGAGTTGGGTTCCCAAGTGCTTAATCAGTGTTTTATATGACCTCTTGGATAAAATTCTAGATTTTCATGACCAAAATGGAACATTTACAAAGAAGTAACTCACCTACAGTTGCATGTTTGGCTTCTGTGAATGCTCATCCTAAAGAATACCTTGCAGCCATAACAGCTGGATGCACCATAGAGTTCTGTGAAGCTGACAACGTGGACACCTTTTCTGATAGATTTGCCAATTATAAATCAACACAGAAAAACAATACCAGCCTAACAATGGAGCCACATAGAAAAATGCCTGAGAAACAAGGAAAGAAAACAAATACAAACTTTGCTCCAGACGCATTTCTGTTAGATAGCTAACGCCTGAGAACACCAGCTTTGTTAGAACCAAAAACGCTCCAGGATGGAGATTATGTGTCTTGATCCCTTTCATCATTAATTTTAATCCCCCTCTGTGAAAACAAATGCCTTCACATAGGGGCACAACTTCAGAACATCAGAATCATCTGACCGCTGGTTTATTGCTTAGTTTGTTTCAGTGTGATGACATTAAAAGCAGGGTTATACAGTTTGAAGACTTATCACTGCTCTGTGTGAATGCCAAGGGCCCTCTGAGGCGCTCTGCCAGTTATTTCTCTTGAGGAGAAAGAAACTCCACATTTAATTAAAACAGCTAGAGGTCAATGTGAGGCAAAGTCCGGTTCTCTCCTTTGGCTAATTTTACCATTGGCAAACAAGCTTCCCCTCCATGTTGCTCTAAACTGCATGCTGCCAGTGTTTGACTGCTGCTGTGGAGACTGTACAGACCCCAGGCAATAATGTCGGCAAATTGCACACTTCGTTTAAGCAGATGAGGCAGCTGGGGATTACAATTTAACAAGGAAAAAGGCTTTCTGTGGTCAAAGATCAGTTAGATTAAATTAAGAGATTAGAATACGTTTGCCTCACAGTTATATGGATTTGAAGAGCTGCCTGGTGATAAAAGTAGTTCATTTAAAACCCAAGGGACAGATTCTAATTCAGTTCCACAGAGGCTTAATTCAAAGATGGATATTTGTAATATGAAACAATTATCAAATTAAATCTTATATTGACTTGACTTGACATCATATGTTTATGTGAGATATATTTTGGCTTAAATAAAAAAAAAAACATACTGCAGGAAAATTTTGCTATAATAAAATTCCAAATTCTAATTTAAATTATTACTATTTGTCATTATTTAATAAATATAGTGCTGCACAATTGATAATGAGAAGAAAAATTATTTAACAGTTTTCTTATAACAATAAATCTGAGGAAATATGAGAATATTAAATCCAACCCCCTCCACTGAGATTCTTACAAAAAAAAATAAAAATAAAATTTCAACATTAACAGACTCTATCTAGAATCTACTAACATATGAATATAGGTCAGTTCATGTCAGATGAAATGCAAACTAAACTACTTCCCAAACATTTATATGCAAATTGATGTTTTCTAAGAAAATTTACAGAGAAGAATGGACAGAAAGTATTTTCTAGTTGTGCAAAGATAGAACCGACATGTGTCAGAAGAGTTATAGCTGTAACTATAACAAGGTATTGCAGCACAAAACTTTTACTCACAAGGGTTCAGGTTTGGCTTGCATTTACCAAATCTAAATGCAAGCCAAACCTTTGACATTTTTATTAGACCATGAAGTTCCATTTTAACCAACAGGATTATTCAACTGCAATAGTTACTGTTCAAACACAATGCATTGAGGCAGGTTTGAGACAAACATTGCTAAAGAAAATCGCAAATAAAAAATATAAAAAGATGTACAGTAATAAAGCGGCAGACGATGAGCACAGTAACATTAAAGAAGCAACCCAATAAAAATTTAAATGAAAAAAGTAGATTTTGGGGTGAGTTAAACTTTAATGTGTAGGACCCTCATACTTGTTGCATTTCTATGTATTGATATAATGGAGGAACTGTTAGAATAGAGATTGTCGCATTAAGCTTGATGGTTCAGATATTTTAATGGATTCCAAGTCTGAGTCAGTCATTATCTATTTGCCTGTTTTAAAAAAAATCTTATAATTCTCTTATGAGTAACTCCCAATTTTCTTTTAGTTATTCGATAAAACTATGTTTTTTATCCTATCGTATTAAAGTTTGGCCCTGCTGTTTGTTTACCATTTTCACACTGGTAACCCAAATAAAGGTGAAACTTCAGAGGCAGGTAAGATTTTTCATGTGAAAAATAAACCAATGAGGATATGCGAGAAAGACCTGTTGTTGGTGGTATCAGGCAACACAAGTTTACTTTGTCTTTCAATTTTTTTTTTTATGTCTGAAAATGGGATTTTAAAACGTCAATAAAGTCAAACAAGCATCCAAAGGTTGCATGCAGGGATGTTTTCTTTTATTGAATTTTAGCTGAAAATAATACTGGGATTCTCTTAGCTTTAGCAATCAATATCACACTGTTGAGTTAAGTAGCACAAACAAATACAGCATAAGGCTCTTAGGAAGAGTGTTTTGGAGTCTGATTAACCTTTTGTTTTATCTTTGAGGTATGACAAAATGCCTCACTCCAGGGGGTGCAGGTGACATTTGTTTGAAGTGGATATCTTTTTTTTCCTTTCCCATTGATAAAAGTGTTTTAACTCTATTATGGTGAAAAGCTTTTGTTCATCTTGGCTCATAAGCATATCTTTGCTAGAATTGATCACCACGAGTGCTTCAGCACGACAAAAATCTATGCTGCTGTAATTCTGGTAACATGGAAGTTTTTTTTTGTCTGTTCAGTCTTTATTGAAGCCATCCCTTTTCCTGCAATTCAAGACGTAAAGTTGCTGCTAAAAAAAATATAAATAAAAGACAGTTACATTAAGGAATATTATACTTGGTTTTTGCTTCATCTTTATGAAATGAAACAAATTGCAAAAATAATACATTTGTATTTACTCATGCACGATTCATGCATCTAAGTACTAGAGAGAATTCAAGCAATTTTTCACCTTCAGTAATAAAGCAAAATTTTAACTTATCAAAAAAAAAATCTAAAACTATTCTTAATTGTATTACAAAAAGGGGAAAAAAAAATAAATAAATAAAGACATTTTTTAATAACAAATTATTACAAATTATACATCACTCCCCACATGAGCTTTCCAAGTGACGATATCCATCATACTTTAGCATAATAGGATTTCCTGTGTGAGTGGTACTCTTTCTTTCAATGTCATGCTAGGCCGCAGGTCAGACCTCCCCTGGCAGTGGCTCAGGCAGACAGAGCTTTATTTAGGTGATTGATAGATCATAAAAGCCAACGAGTCATAAGAGCACTGAAAAAATGGGACCCCCTGGTCTGTAGGGTTTCATCAACGAAGGAATAAAGTGACCCATGAATAATGACTGTCTAGTTTTTTATATCCAAAAACACCAGGCTAAAGAGGTATCTTATAACCTGAGCCTTGCAGTCCAATTTTAAGCCAAAGATATGTTCAGCTCCTGCAAACCATTTCAATACTCATCACAAACAACAAATGCTCAGTTAATTCAAATGTACATTTATCCAGAAACAACAAAATGTCAAATTGTGCTCACTAGGGGGAGACAGACTACAGTTTATGCCGTCAAATTTTCCCTTAGTTTTAAGCCTCTGTTTTGACTTGATCTGGCAAATTAAGCATCTATCATGTTTCTATGATACAATACAGCCAAAAGCTATTCATACTCGTGGCAGCTTCATTTAGCTAGATCCTTTAACTTAAAGTCCATGTTTCTCTTAACAACATGTAATTTTGGATTACCTTTACTATGAGTCTAAACTTGAATACCATAGAGAATCTGTGGGAGGGAAACTAAAGAAGGGTAGTGGCAAGGTCTTCCAACCTCAAAGAGTTGGAGATCATCATCAAAGATGAAAATACCTTTGGAAGCAGGCTAATAGCTGATCGGCACTTTGGATTTGATTGATGTAATGCCTGCAAAAGTTTCCCTAATTAATATTTGGAAATGTCTAATGTCAAATAATATGAAGTCATCTTTAAAAAGGAAAATACAAACAACAAGAATAGTTGGCCAATTTTCTTATCATCCTATATACACATATAAAATATTCTATAATTAGCATTTTTAGAATCCAGCTAATGTGCATACTACATTTACATGTTTACCTCATTAGATTTATTAGATGCTGGTTTTTTTTAAACAGCTAAATTATTTTAAGCTTGTTTAAGTCCTCAATCTTTTTCTTACTGACAGCATCTTGAAGGTTTTCTGGGTCTACACCTGGGGTCTTGTCTGGTATGGTGGCTCTGGGCCTCTATTACTCTGGTGCTCAGGGCCTACTCCTGTGCAGCCATGACATGTGCCTCTGTGCTGTCCTTCAGTCCAGCTCTGTCTAGCCATTAGTAGGATTTCTTGATATCTGCCACTTAAGTTATGTTTTGCTGGTACATCCCATGTAGGGACTTGTCTTCCTATAGCTGAACCTCCAGCACCTAATCTGCTGTTTCCCACTGTCAGAGACATTCACTGAGCGCGTGATCTGTTGGAGCCTTGTCCTTGATGTACTTATGGATCTCAGATGTTTCATCCTGGATAGTGGCTCTCACACTTGCTAATCCTTGGCCTCCTTCCTTACGGCTAGCGTACAGTCTCAGGGCACTGGATTTGGTGTGGAAACCTCTGTGCATGGTTAGGAGCTTTTGTGTCTTAACGTCTGTGGCCTGTATCTCATCCTTTAGCCAGCTTATTATTCTGGTAGGGTATCTGATTACTGATTGAGCGTAGCTATTTATTGCCTGGGACTTGTTCTTGCCATTGAGCTTTCAGGGAGTGGCGGCCTAGTGGTTAGGGCATTGCGCTTGGAATCCAGAGGCTCTGAGGTCAAACCCTACTTCCACACCCACACTGTTCCCTGGGCGCCGCACAATGGCAGCCAACTGCTCCCCAAAGGTATGGGTTAAATGCAGAGAGTGCATTTCGTTGCTCTGTACTTGTGACAGTGTAGTGACAATAAAAAAGCTGGAAAAAAAATTTAAATTGAGCTGGCTTCTTAGGACCTCCTTACTCGTTGGATGCATTTGGCTGTAGCCGCTTTCTTTGTCACCCTTTTGAGGTTGTCCTTTGCTTTTGGGACTCCGAGGTACTTGTAACTGTCCTCAATGTCTGCTGTGTTTCTTCTGGGAGGTAATTCCTCTGTGTGGATTACCTTTCTTCTCAGGCACATTCATACTGCAGATCTCAATGCTCAATTCTGATCTTTTTGCGAAATCTGATATCCTGTGTGCACTGCATTCATACAACGTGTCTCGCATGCACTGTGGAGGATGCAATCACAAGCAAGTGTGCTCTGTGTTTATGGAAGTAAACATGGATGGTAGTAGTGGAGCGCAACTAGCGATCTTTCCAAACCTTAAAAACACAATATTTTCAAGTTGGCAAAACTTAAATAGTACTCTCCGCATTATTGTCCACCATGGTTCTTGTTTTTCTTGCTGCTTCTGTGAAGCAAGACACAGAATAGTGACATCTGTTGGGTATTAATGGCGTACAGGTCGGATGAATGCGACCTGGCCGTTCAGATTCAGGATCACATTGCCAAGTAGTCTGGGTTGCATTAGAAAAATCAGATCTGTGTTGTTCAGTCTGCCATGAAAAGATCAGATGCAGGTCGCATGTGGGCAAAAAAATCAGATTTAGGTCACTTCAGACTGCTGTGTGAAAGTAGCCTTAGTCACCATCCGACCACACTTCTTTAGGCCGAATGACATTCTGATATCTGTGTTGTAGATCCGGGTGGTATGGATCAGTGTTTATGCTTATTCCTAGCAGACAGCTCGATGTCATCTATGTAAAGGAGGTGACTGAGGGTGGCCCCGTTATGGAGTCGGTATCCATAGCCTGTTTCCATGATTCTTTGGCAGCCAAATATAAATGTTAATAAGAACATAAAGCTGTAATATTATGAAAAAAATGACATAGATGGGCTTCTGTGGTAAATGTTATATAGGACTGAGATAGGCTTTCTATAAAAAAAAACAAGAAGAGGCCTGCTGAGAGGGAAGAAAACAGAAGAAGGAACACCATGCGGGAGACCACTGCTGTTAATACATCTGACCAATCAGAAACACTTTTCATGCGGGTGCCCTGAGAGTAAACTACCCATCCTGGTACTGTAAAGGTAGCTTTGTATTTAACACAGAACATCAAAATGGTAGGTACTACTCTTACTGCCTGCTTACTGCCTACTGCTGGCTCCTTCTCTAAAATAGGAAGGTGTTCTATTTTTGCTGCTTGTAGCTTAAATCCACGTAAATCTAGAGCAGAGCGGATCATTTAGGCAGGAAATCAGTTGAAGGAAGACAAGCTGATCTGGTCAAGTTTTCAAGCAAAAAACTGCATCTGCAGGCTTTGGTTTTTGTTTCCTGGAGTTTTATGTAATAAAAAAGTGTAATCATATAGTTAATCAAAACCAGCTATTACACATATGCAATAAATTGAAATAATAACAACCCCTCCAAATATTTTTACTCACATACCCATAATGGAAGAAAAAAACAATGTCAATAAATAAAGAGCCAACACAAAAGACACTTGTGGAAAAGGTTAAATAATCACTTTGCTGGTTCATTGTTCTCTTTAAAGCCTACAAGTACACTATTATAGTGCAGTGATACAATACTGAGACAATCACAGTCAAACTTTGCAGAGTCGCTCCGATCAGAAAACGCTCCTCATAGAATATGGTGTCTGTGAAATGCCACATTGCAGCTGAACCAAGGCATGTATTTGCCAGATCCAGTAAAACTAAAATTTTTACCTGACCTAAATCCAATATGACACCTGAGGAACATTTTGACAAAGTCCATCCAAGACCATCAGGCACCTCAGTTTTTCTAGGAACTCATTGTTGGCCTGTTTAGGCTCAGTGATGACCTGTTATCGACCTGTGCATAGGTACATAGGAAGGAAGGAAGGAAGGAAGGAAGGAAGGAAGGA
>NW_015150760.1:247124-263496 GCF_000732505.1 Cyprinodon variegatus
AAGGAAGGAAGGAAGGAAGGAAGGAAGGAAGGAAGGAAGGAAGGAAGGAAGGAAGGAAGGAAGGAAGTTAATTTATTCCATGACATACTGAATTGCAGTAATGTAAGCCCATAATTAAGAAATTGTTTAATTAAATGAAATGGCAATGGGGAACTGATTATGTAACTATAATTAATGATAATTACTGGTGACTGTAATTACTCCAAACATTTTGCTATTTAATTTATGTAGATTTAGAAGTATCTTGCACAATATGCTGGTAAATATAATTGTTAATAAATAAAAAATTAAAAAATTGAGTTTTAAGATTTTTTTTAAGTGAGAAAGAACACCTCAAAACTTAATCTGTGTAGTCAGTTTGTAAAAAAGTGGCCTACTTTTAAATTGTTGTTGAATTGGTAGAGCCCTCATTTGTGAGGCCGGTGTTGCTGCTTTCTGAGCCTATGTATGTAGTGAGATCTTTGGCTAACTGCAGCTGTAACGTCGGTCAGTGAGTCTGTCAGCCAAAGTTAAGATGTACTTAAGCATGAAGACAAACCTGAAAACTTGATCTGTCTAGTCGGTTCATCAAGATTATGATCATAGATTTAAATAAGATTTTAGAGTGGCAGAGTCCCACTGACAGCCCAGTCTGGTGCTAGTGGTGCCCAGGCTAGTTAAGGTAAGACAGCAGAAGCATTAGAGATCCCAAGAGCCATCCCAAGAGCTGTCAAATCCATCCAGGGCTTGGGAATTTCCCACTGCCTGATATTTATTTGTATTGACTGAAAGAGAGTACAAGTGCAAGTACCAGAACATAAAATGCAATACGTTTCTTTGTAAAGTTTTGACATTTTAGGTTAACCCAGCTAAATATAAATTGTTACACCACAGTTTAAATATTTTCAAAGAGTTATGACCTGATGGGGCAATTTCCCTTTGATTCTTGTAGTAACAAGAAATATACATTCTCCTTAGACTGGCTTTACATGTGAACTTAATTTAGAGGAGGGTGACCCTTTTATATACACATGTAAATATATGTTTCTTCCCTTTTTTATTTTTCTATGTTGACAGTGCTGCAAGGGGAAAGATCCCGAGTGGAATGCTGTCTGTTAGTTTGTAGAGATCAGTTTTGAAATCCTTACATAGTGACTCCACTGTCTATAGCCTTTTTTTGATAAAATAATTACTTATGATTATAACGTCAATATATTAATTCATTGTACATGTTAACTAAGTGTAACAAATTATATTTCGATTAAACTTTTGTGTTTGTGCTGTAGATACCTGAGCTTTATCTGGCTATCAGTATAATAATGAATAACTTTGTTAATCAAAATTTAGTAATTATTTCAAATGCATCACTGAGCAGATTCAAGTTGAAAAAACAAATGAACTCTCAAATATTTCAACTTTTTGATGTTTAGGAATTTACTTATAGCTGGCCAGTAAGGATAGGGAGAACTAGTTATGGCCAGCTATAAGTAAATGTTGCACAATTTTACCACCAGATTATAAATCTATTATTTAAACTGCTTTGATCCAGTTGAACTTTCAGAGTTAGCAAACTATTGTCTTCATCTAAGCATTCAACTTGTATGTTAGATCCAGTTCCAACCAGGTTATTTAAGGAGGTATTCCCTTTGATCTCCTCCTCCATTTTAGATGTGATTAATCTATCCCTGTTACAGGGATATGTACCAAAAGTTTTTAAGGTTGCTTTAATTAAACCTTCGCTTAAGAAACTGTCTCTTGACCCAGATGACTTGGTCAATTATAGATCTATATCCAATCTTCCTTTCTTATGTAAAATTCTTGAGAAAGTAGTGGCCAAACAAGTATGCGATCACTTACACCATAATTAACTTTTTGAAGAATTTCAGTCTGGCTTTTGAGCTCATCATAGCACTGAAACAGCTCTGGTGAAATAATGGACTTGTATATGTACTTGTCCTGTTACATCTAAGTGCTGCATTTGACACAGTTGATCAAAATATTCTTTTAGAAAGACTTGAATATTTTGTAGGAATTAAAGGAACAGCACTAGACTGGTTTAAATCTTATCTATCTGATCAATTTCAGCTTGTTCACGTTAATGACAAATCTTCCTTGTGCTCAAGGGTTACCTGTGGAATACCACAGGGATCAGTGCTAGGACCAATTCTCTTTACTATATATATGCTCCCAATCGGTAGAATTATTAGACAGCATGGGATTAATTTACACTGTTATGCTGATGATACTCAGCTATATCTGTCTATAAATGTCTTGAAGACATAAAAACCTGGATGACTCTTAGTTCTATGCTCCTAAATGCAGACAAAATAGAAGTTATAGTCTTTGGACCAGTCTTTGAAAAAGAAGCTGATTAGAAAGTCACTTCATTTGGATGGGATTAAACTGATTTCAGATAATAAAGTAAAAAATCTTGGTGTTATTTCTGATCAGGACCTTTCATCTCTCTCAAATAGGTTTTTAGAATTTCCTTCTTTCATCTTCAGAATACTGCAAAAATTAGAAATATCCTGTCCAGGGGTGATGCTGAGAAACTAGTCCATGCATTTGGAACTTCAAGGCTGAACTATTGTAATTCTTTACTATCAAGAAGTCCACAAACTGTAGTTAAAAGCCTTTAGCTGATCCAAAATGCTGCAGCCAGAGTTCTGATGAAAATTAAAAATAGAAATCATATCTCCCCTATCCTAGCTTATCTACATTGGCTTCCTGTTATATCAAGAATAGACTTTAAAATCCTCCCTCTCACATATAAAGCCTTAAATTGGCCAAGCTCCATCTTATATCAGATATATGATTTTTCCTTATGTCCCTAACAGAGCACTTCGCTCTCAATCTGCAGGTTTACCAGTGGTTCCTAGAATTTCTAAAAGTAGAATGGGAGGCAGATCTTTTAGTTATCAGGCTCCTCTCCTGTGGAACAAACTACCAGTTTTAGTCTGTGAGGCAGACACCCCGTCCACTTTTAAGGGTAGGCTTAAAACATTCCTTTTTTGCTAAAGCTTATAGTTAGAGTGGCCCAGGTTATCCTGAGCTATTTATTGCTCTGGTCACATTTATTTCTACAACACAGCCTGAAGATTGTTAACAGTGTCTGAGATTGCATGGTACCTAAATAGCAGGATCTGATTTGGGGGCCACTTCTTGTTAGAACTGTCACTCATCAGCCACCACTAACCCTGGGTTCATGCAGAATTTGGTTAAGTCACAAAGTGTGGGCTATGTTTAATTGGTTAGATTTGGCTGCATTTTGAAACAAAAGTGGCAGAAAAGATTAAAAGGGGAATTATTAGTTAACAGAAAATTCAATCAGGGTTTTATTTCAGAGGATGTGGGACCAAAGACTTGCATAAATGTTTCATCCTATCCATGCATTTCTAATGAGAATACATATCGCAGTCGACTGATAATAAAATATGTAGTTTTCATTGGCTTTCATAAGCCACAAAAACTAAATGAGCAACAACAACCTTAATAATAAGAGGCAAATCGATACAAAACTTGATAACATTCCATATCACGTACAAAACACATTTACCAGCCATTTCAAATAGAAAAAAAAATATGAATTGTAAATGGTTTAGTTGCTTTCATTTGCCTAGCTTGAGCAAATATATCAACTCAAAAATCTAGAGTTGAACAGAGCTAAATATTTTTTAGGGGGCCCTGATATTTTGGCAGGTACTAAGTTAGCTTATCCTTATTGCAAAGTTCAACTATTGATCAGGTAAGGTAAGATGTGTTTTAAGATAACAATTGGAAAAGTCAATAGCTCTCCATGAAGCTATGAATTTGGAACAATTCTTTTGGTTTTACTTTGAGACCTTATTGTTTTAACAATCTATAAACATAGTTGAGAAAGAGCTCTGAAAGGGTAAGCTGTGTAGATATCTTGCTAAGTTCCTTTTCCTTTTTTTTACTTGATGTACGTTTAATTTATGGATTTGTGCAGAACTGGCAACAAAAACAGAGCACTTGGAGGCATGATTGAGAAAACTCTCTTTTTCCATGGTCTTTTGTGAGCCATTCTTATAATTAAATCCACTTGTTCCCGACCCTTTGCTTAATGTTTCCCATTAGTCACATTTGAGGGATTACAGACTGCATCAATGAAAGTCAAAGATTAAATGGAAAATGCAGATGTGTGAAAAGAGGGGCTTGTTTTACAGCTATCATAATTTTTTAGCATTTCCTAAAAACTTAACTTGCATTGACAATGTTTCCAAATTCTACCTATAAATAAAGATGACAGTCTTTTGAATAGAAATAAATCTGGAAATAATCAATTGGTTTGTTTCTTAACAACTATTTAAAAAAAAAATGTTTCTCCTAACCTGAAAAATGCTACTCAGGGTCATCCGTTGTTCTGTATTTCTCATACTATGAAAAAATGACACGTTTTTCTCCACTCTCAAACAAAAGGCAACTTTTTCAAAACCAATTTCAAAACAACTACTCAAATCCACATTAAATGTGGAATATACCAAGGTGATCATCAACTGGTATAAACTGTGTTTAAGTGCAACCAACCAATACTATGGTCAGTGTTCTTTCTTCAACAAACACAACGCAGAACATATGAAGGGTTACCAGTGTTATAACTCAAGCCAGTAAAGGATATTGACAGCCTTTAATGGTAAAGATGTTAAAGGAAAACAATGGTTTTGGAGTAGGAAATGTATGTGCAATAATTGACTGAACATTTGATAGCTGTAGCACTAGGCATATGCCTTTTGTATTTTGGACATCCTCGGACACAAGCTGTGGGGATAAAAGCTCATCACCAGATAAATGATTCTTGGAGGTTATTTTGAAGACACATGTACAAAAACAACTGAATGAAGTTAAAATCTAAAGAGGGCAGACATGGCTTCACTCCCAGCTCCCTCTGCTACTCCTGCAATCAGGTCAGAGCTGATACATCTGCAACAGCTCCAATTACTTGGACCTTAGGCACACTGGAGGAGCACTTAATTCCTGGCTCCTCAGTGGGTAACTGCCAGATTCGTGAAAGCCATTTGTGTGAGTAGACCATCTGGAAATCTATGTTTTGATCTCCTGATCTTGTTCCTGTTTACTCCTGCCTGCCTTGCCCCTGTTGGATAGTCCTGTTAATTTCTGATCTCTGGACATTGACATCTCATCTTGTCTCACAACCAAGTCTGTTTGCCTTTGCCCCAATCGGGATGGTTCAGTCAAATGTTGTATGACCCACGTCTGGACTTAAGCTCTGCCTTCTGCCTCTGTCCCTCTGGAAACCTCTGCCCAGTTGCCTCCTATTACTGGTTTGCTTACCTGAATTTCAGATTTCCATTCTGCAAATAACTGCCTTGTACTGGTTCTCTGTGCTTGACCCTCCAGGATTGAATACTCTCCCGCTAAACTTATCCCTGTCTGAGGCAGTCAAGATTTCAATCAGTTTACCAGTGATATGAATCATCCAAACGGAGCCACTGGGATCATCATTAGAGCAAGTTCAATCTCTCGGCTTCTGAGAAGGTTTGTGGCTTTCAGAAAGTGCTCCTTAAGCACCACTGAGTTGCTTTCAGCTACTAACCCTGTTCTCCTAACCACACTGATTCCAGTCACTTTCTGTTATGCCAAAATCAATTTTACTTTAATTAAATTCTTTAAATGTTTACTACTTTTGTCAGCTAAATTTCTAGTCTGCCAATTCTGTCCAGGCATTACACATTACTCTTCTAGTTGTATAAACATAAAACAGGAGTTTCAGTTTAATGGTCAATGATTTGGACATCATTTTTTTTATATGTGAAGGTCATTTTCTCAGTGACTTGAACTTAATTAAGTTACCAATTAGGATGACAATTTGTATTGCAATATTTGTAAATGTTATGGGGAGCTTGCATGTGGTAATTGCAGGGATGAAATAAGTGACTTGTAGAGCAGAGAATGTGGGGCTTTTACTCTGCTCAGCCCAATGTGAAATAAATAAAAAGAAAGGGAAATGGCTTCTCCCCTGTCTTTACTTTTGGTCCCTTGCTCTTTGTTAAAACCATATCTCTGCTGCTCCATTGCCCCCAGCAACATTAAATCCCATTAAATTCACCTTCATTAAAGCAGTCTACTCGGTTCTTTGCTGCAGCGCTAGTGCAGGCCTCTCAAGGACAAAGTAATAATGAGGGTGGACTGGATTTAACCTTGTAGAGTACAGGTTTTCATTTCCAAATCAATAACTTGTGCTTCAAAACTACCATTAGATCCGGGCTATACATTTTCTGCTTTAATTGTGTGGATTAGGTTTTTCCAGAGGTGAGAATACATTTTTCCTTAAACTCCAGTGACCAGATCAAATTTATTGTTATTTATTTTTCTGTATTCATTAAAGAAAAAAAAATATAGCTTGCACATTTTGTGCATAAAATCTATCTGGATGTCTACAGTAGTTATGAACAGATGTAGAAATTAAGCAGATTGCGTTTCAAAGATATAAAGCAGTTAGTGCAATTTTCTCCTTGTTTCTCCATTCAGAATTACAAAACGTGTCATCACTGAGGATGCAGAAATGTAAGAAATCAGTTTTTGTACGGCTGGGTTAGACTTTTAACTGTTGGTTGATAGGCAACAGCGATGATGTGGGGTAAAAAAAAAACTGCTTGACCTTCAGGGAAATGGTTTTAATTCTTGTCTTTTGAATGTGTTAATGGGACATTCTCTCTTCAGTTGGGTGGGGGTGTTCTGTCATTGTCACATGACTGTACGTATAGAGCGCATTAACTTGTCCTGCGGTGATAATTTCTACCATACATTTTAATAATGAGAAATATCCGTTTATTTCTCTAAAATGGGGAGGGCTGAAGGTTTGGTGATCACCAATGCTTAATTTTTTTAATCAACCTCTCTTTTAAAATCGGCTTTATTAAATTACAAATTCACACAGTGGGAGTGGGGCACAGGAAGTGTTTAAAAAAATGAGATATGTGGGATAATTAAATAAAATTCATAATGAAAATACAGTCTTCTAGCACAGAGCGAGGATAATGGGATGGAGACAAACCCCACAAGCTATTTCATGCTTCGCTTTTCCTTCACTCTTTCTCATTAGTTTTTCAGGAAATTTACCATGTAAAATTATGAAAAGAAGAAAGGGATGCATTGTCTTTCAGCTATTGATTCAGGGTAAATGGAAACATATTTTCATTCATCTTTTTCTCCAAGCTATATTCACTCACTGTGTACTCTGGATTGAATGGGCTCATTGTTGCCTCTATAGCAAAGAAAACCAAATTTACTATATGTCCTTTAGCTTTGGATTGAAAATCAACTTCAGCTGCAGTTTTTGCATCTTTTTAAGTGCTTCCGCAAGTCAGGTGCAAGCTCACATGCAAAAATATAGATGTAAAGAGATTCTGTGTGCATCTAAACATATATGGGATGCAAAAAATAACATTGATCGAATAATAGTAATAAAAATAAAGTCTACAGGTCAATACAGATGCAGCAGGTTGGTAGACAATCTTTATACAATTCAACCAAATTGAAAATAAAGCACAGTTATATTTAATTTTCTTATACCTTTTTCATATCACTTTGAGAAAGGCTATGGGGTGCACTTTAGATATTATTTAACATTATCATTATTCATATTTTTTAAATAACTGTCATTACTTCCACCTCCTTAGCTTTGTATCTCATCTTTCTTTTTACTCTCAAACTGTCAGTAAAACACACATGCTACTTATTTTAATGGTTGGACAAAATCAATTTATATATCCTAACATCTGCACAGCAGTCTTTGTACAGTAGATCACCTGCCACATTCCCGCCTATTGCACATACTGTACTAAAATAATTTCCCGTTCAACTTAGAGCTTCCTATTTTAAAGCTAATTTCCTTCTTTCACAATGTTAAAGTTCCTTAAAAAGATGCTTAATCTTGACTTTTCATATAATCTTAACCAACACTAACACACACATTAGCCATGTTTTTATCCAACTGAAATACGAATTTGATGCAAACTTGCAAAATAAAAAAAAAGAAATGTAAATTTGTAATATTTCTATTTGGATTGAAGAGAATTAACCAAGTAATGGAAAGCATTATGTGATCATACTTCATAGTCCAAATTATGTCATCCTGCATGGCTGTAGTAAACAGGAAGTAGAGACTGCAATCTAGGACTGACCACAGATCAGTAATGGAGGAAGATTTTGATAAATGTGTTGCTATCGGGCAAGCTTGGCAATTATTTGTCCAGCCATATTTATGTGCATAATAGGAACATCCACGAAAATGTTCACAATGGAAACAGCTCATCAGTGATGTGAGGTAAAAGTTTGCTATGTCAGTGCTGATTCAAAAAAGTGTTTCTATCTCCTGTTTAGTGCATTAACCCTTTTTTTGCAAAGGCCAAAAAACACCTTAATTGCTATATATCTGTTCATAGGCTGCTTTAGCTTAAGCTACACTTTATGCAAATTCATCATGATACATTCCAATGTAAATTTTTTATGCTTCTCTTTAGGGATGTGTTTCAGCGGTAATAAGTTGTTGTGTTTTCCTCCTGACTAAGATTCTTTTTTGTGATTCAGGTTTGGAATCGATATTCGATTCCAATTCTTTTAATAAGAAGAATCAGAAAAGTTTAAATGTTATAATGTTACATTTCATAAGTCTGAAAATTAAATGTATTTGGAAAACTGAAATAAATACGTTACAGATTTTAAGGTAAAAAAAAATTACAAATCCATTTCAATAAGCAGGTTTAACAAACTCAAGCCCTCAACTCTGAGTTGATCTAGTCTAAAGTTGGAAACTCTGAGTTTTCAATTTCATAAAAGCTGCTGTGGGTTAGATTAATCAACTCGAAGTAGGTCCACTCAGAGTTAAACACATGGCTCACAAGTATGAAAAGCCATTATTAGTGGAGCCCCGATTTGACGGGTCACAAGGACAATAGGTTACCGGGAGTGCCAATTCAACACTACTGGAACTTGAGATTGTAATGCAGAAATAAGAAATAAATAAAGGACAATGTGTTTTAAAACACAGAGCAACAGAGCTACAGCTGCAAAGGAGAGGTAGATGGCAAATGCTAAGATTGCTGCTTGAGTTAATGTCTATATATGAAGTGTTGTAGTAAGGCATCAGGTTCTCCCTATGATGCTCGATCTACAGTTTCTTGAAATCACTTTTTTTCTGTAATAAGACAGTAACTTCTGGACATTAACACTCTAATGTCTTGGTTAAACCACATTGTTGGCATTCGTGGTACTCCACTGGACTGGTTTAAGTGTTATCTTTCCAATAGAAGTGTAAACGTGAGCCTTGGGAACTAGGGATCTAGCTCCTCTCCTCTTCCTTATGGAGTTCCACAGGGTTCAGCATTAGGAGTCCTTCTCTTCTCGTTGTGCTTTGTGCCCCTGGGTAAGAAGGCACGGCATCTCTTATCTTATCTTGAAACAGCAATCCATGCCTTTGTTACATCTCGGCTAGACTGCACTCTATTTTGGGGTGGGTATTTTAACCGGAGTACGTAAGAGGCACCACATAAATCCCATCCTGGCTTCCCTCCATTCGCTGCCTATGCATTTTAGACTTCATTTTAAGATTCTTGTCATCTTTAAGATTCCTGCTGCTCCTGGAGGTACTGAGGTCCAAATCTAAGCTAAGAGAGGACAGAGCTTTTTCAGTTGCTGCTTCAAAATTGTGGAATGAGATGCCGCCCCTCATTAGACAATCGTTCTCCTCCACTATCTTTTTTAAAACTTGTCTTAACAGAACAATAGACTCTCTGCTTTTGCATTTGTGGTGTTTTATTGTTATTTTTCTATATGGTTTTATTTGTTTTAATTAATTAATTGATTATATCTATTCCTTTTAGCTTCTATGTTGTTTTAATAGAATTTTACATGATTGTATAGCACTTTGTGGCAGCTGTGGTTGTTTTAAAGGGCTTTTAAAGTTGAGCTGAGATGTATTATGGCAGGCCGGTTTGACATTTATTAAAAGCACGCTCCTCTCTGTTGTTCCAATTGTAGATCACTAAAAACTATAATGACAGATTTTCTAAATTACAGTTTTGCAGCAAAAAATTCATAAAGTGAAAAAACAAACAAAATTGTTCTAGTAAGAATTATATTTTTATATACCTAGAAGTGTTTACAAAGTTTAAGTAGCCGTTTGGACATTTATTAGCTTGAATGAATATGTATTTATGATATCTAAAAAACATTTCTTCATAGTCAAAATAATAGAAATGCTGACCAGTAATAATTGGAATATGGTGACCTGAAATTCATTTCCAGACACCCAGAATGTTTATTCTCAGCATGAAGAATATAATTTTGTTAGAAATGGCCATTTTGACAAGGGAAAATGTTTTTACAGATATCAGAAATACATATTTTGTAGTACATATCATAGCCATAGCCTGTTGTAACCATAATATCATCATGGGGAAAACTAGTTTACTGCTATAATGGAAGTGAATGAATGTTTTCTACTCACAGTGAGAAGAATAATCATTTGAACACCCTGCTTTTTTGCAAGTTCTCCCACTTAGAAATCATGAAGAGTTCTGAAATTGTCATTGTAGGTGCATGTCCACTGTGAGAGACATCATCTCATTTGGGAAAATTCGAATTTGTCTTAACTAAAGTATTTACATTTCTGCTAAAAAAGAATGAGGGACTCTCAATGTTGTGGAAAACAGTTACACTAGTAGCCCTGAGATCATTTTACTACTTAATAACACAGAAACATTTTCACTCCTTCATGGAAAAGAAAACCTCCATACTTATCAGTACTGCAGTACTTTACATAAATGACTTGCACCTACAGTATTTGTTACCACCACCAGACAAGAGCTTAGTTTTTCAGCAAAAAGACCACCGCTCAACAAGCAATACGACTGCAGAGAGCTTTACACAACTGACTTTCAGAACCTGCTAAATATACAGAACAGACCCAAAGTCTGGACACATCTTCTTATTCAAAGAGTTTTCTTTATTTTCATCACTATAAAAAAATTGAAGTTTTACACTGGAGGCATCAAAACCATGAATTAACACATGTGGAATTATATATTTAACAAAACAGTGTAAAACAGCTGAAAATATGTTTTATATTCTAGGTTCTTCAAAGTAGCCACCTTTTACTTTATTACACTCTTGGCATTCTCTTGATTAACTTCAAGAGGTAGTCACCTGAAATGGTCTTCCAACAGTCTTAAAGGAGTTCCCAGAGAATTTTAGCACCTTTTGGCCCTTTTGCCTTTACCCTGCTGTCCAGCTCAACCTAAACCATCTCGATTGGGTTCAGGTCCGGTAATTGTGGAGGCCAGGTCTTCTGGCGCAGCACCCTATAACTTTCCTTCTTGGTCAAATAGTTCTTACACAGCCTGGAGCTGTGTTGGTGGTCATTGTCCTGTTGAGAAATAAATTAAGGTCCAATTTAACGCAAACCGGATGAAATAGCATGCCACTGCAAGATGCTGTGGTCATCATGCTGGTACAGTATGCTTTCAATTTTGAAGAAATATTCAACAGTGTCACCAGCAAAGCACCCCCACACCATCACACCTCCTCCTCCATGCTTCACCATGGGAACAAGGCATGAAGAGTCCATCTGTTCACCTTTTCTGCTGCTAGAACTCTGTGTGGCAATGACCTGGTCTCTAATATGAGCTGCTGTTAACCTGCGATTTCTGAGGCTGCTGACTCGGATTAACTTATCCTCCGCAGTAGAGGTCACTCTTGGTCTTCCTTTCCTGGGGCGGTCCTCATGTGAGCCAGTTTCTTTTGTAGCACTTTGCGACTGCCCTTGGGGACACGCTCAAAGTTTTGCCAATTTTTGACTGATCTTAATTTCTTAAGGTAATGATGGCAACTCGTTTTTCTTTACTTAGCTGCTTTTTTCTTGTCATAATACAAATTCAAACAGTCTATTCAGTAGGACTATTAGCTGTGTATCCACCTGACTTCTGCACAGCACAACTGATAGTCCCAACCCCATTTATAAGGCAAGAAATCCCACTTATTAAACCTGACAGGGGACACCTGTGAAGTGAAAACCATTTCAGGTGACTACCTATTGAAGCTAATCAAGAGAATGCCAAGGAGTAATCAAAGCAAACGGTGACTAAGAACGTAGAATATCAGACATATTTTTTAATTGTTTCACATTTTTAGTTAAGTATATAATTCCACATGTGTTAATTCATAGTTGATAGTTTCAGAGTTGATAAAAACATATTCAGATATTAAAAAGCCATATTTGCATATCATCCTCCCAGTATTTTCCATGTTCTTATTACGAGCATATGTTCTAAATATACATGAGGGCAAGCACGCAAGCAAAACTTACTGCTGCACTTTTTACTTTGCTCATTTCACAGATTTAGTTAAACCTAGATTTTTGTGTTTTGGTTAAATTATAGTCTCATCTGATCTCACTGGACCACAGATTTTGCATATTTGCTATCTTAAAAAAGCAGGACAAAAGCTAAAAGTAACTTAAGCTAAGAGTTTTGTTTCTGAAAAGATGCAAATACACTGTCTGCAATGTTTCATTTCTTACTGTCCACCATGCCTGATGTTGAGTGAATAAAAAAAAAAAGAAATGATATTTCTTGTCCTATAAATATTTGAGGCTTGTAAAATGCACTGTGCATTGTTTTGTGTGTATATTGCAGTCCAATATTAATTTCCCATGCATATCATGAATGGAAAATAACTACGGTAAGTCAAATTCAATATGAGATAATAGGTGCTTTTTGTTTTAATTTTTTACAATTTACTCAACTAGATTTAGGTTTTGCTTTTATTTTGTTCAGAACCAAACTCTAAACTTTGGTTTGGCATGGTTTAAAAAGCAGCCCCATTTTTTCAAGAGACAACTTTGTCAGTTTTTGTTTTAATCGGCTGCCTGCTATAAGGACCCAACTATGCTTTTACCAAAACAAAATATGTAAAATTTTGTAACTAGAAACCATTGCTCTTAGACATATTTCTTGAAAAAATGAAAAACACATTTGTTCACTCTGTGCTACCAGCTCATCCAACCCTCTGTAGCATGACATCTAATGCCTCTACTGGAATCTTTTGGGTGGACTTCAAAGCCATATATTTAGTAAATCTTATTACAGCACCTAATATTGTACCTTTAAGTCACCACAGAGCATGTAAGCTAGAGTAATTCAGTTATCCCAAACCTCTCCCAGCAAATGCTCTAAAGCTTTACACTTGCACTCTCTGTTATGAAACTTCACTTTTATGTCTGCCTGTCAAACTTTTTAATGCTCTGATTTCTAACCCACTAGCAGTGTTTTGTAATTAGATTATACATGAGGAATAACCAGAATCTACAATGCCAATTTGTGTCCCAGATGGTATAGCCCTTGCTGTTATATTGCCCCAAAACATGTAGGTGAGAGGAATCCTGAGACAAGAAGCAGATGACTGCTGCTTGAATGTTTCTCTTACTCCTTCCATTTTTGTTCCCTCTATGCCAGCTGATGTTAGGGAACACAGTATAGATAAACAGCTGTTTCAGGAAATGGACGATCACAGTGAAATGCAGCTTATTTTTTTTATAACAGAGTGTATACAAAACAAAAATTTGATGCATACACTTTTTCAGCGGTGAATGAGCAGCTTACAGCAGTGAAATAAACATTTACATTTATAAAGTGCAGCAGTGATCGGCAGATATGGTGCAAATGCAGTAGAAACATCGAGCTAAGTTCTGTTTTAAAGGGATTTGAAACTTCGCTATATAGTGCAAATTTGTTTACAAGTGTGATGCAGAGTCTTGATTTGTGACTTCATTAGAGTTTTAACAGTTCAACAGTCTTAACAGTTTTATTGAATGGTATTGATGTTTTACTTTAGCTCCATTTGATCTTGAATTTAATAAATATAAAAAAAAAACAATAACACTCATCAAATAAGAAATGTTAAAAGTACAGTGAATAGATCTATGCGGCATGGCTTAGAGGCTTATAGAACTATATAATAGACAGTAAAAATACTTACCTAGAACATAGTGGACCATTGCAGCAAAGTGAACAGCTGCAGGTAATTAGAGCTTTCTTGGGATTCAAAGTAAACATGGATAGTTTCCATAATCAACACTTACAAATGTAGGAGAAGGAAGCTACTGAATTTGTAAAGAATGTGCAATTGGAATGGTAAACACAAAACCATAAAGCCAGCAGATGTTAAAAATCAAATACATGTGGCATGAGGCTAAAAGAACTGGGGCCGTATTCTTTTGATGGGGGAATGTTGAGTTCTTGAGGGCCCAACTACAGCTGTTCCTGGTTAAACCTTACAGGTTTATGTTCAGCCAGGCTCAGCCAAGAATAAGAAAGGCTTTGTTCAGGGGAAACTGATTTTAGTTTGCATATCTGTGCTTGCTACTGTTGTTTGTTGGGTGAAGCTTTATTTTTATAACTTGATCAAAGGCTATCACAAACTAGCTCAGCCAACTGGCTTTAATAGTTGACTTGTATTATATAGTATCAATAGTATAGTTATTGTAATGGCTAAGTATCCTGAAGTGCAAGGGAGGTTCTTTTCCAAACCTGTGCAATTTAACACACATATTTTTTCTTTTTTTGTTTATTTCAATGTTTTGCAAAATATTTTTTTTTTACATCAAAGGAAATTAGTAAAACAAGTATTCCTCCTAAAAATTTGCCAAGCTCAAAATAAAATTTAATAAAGGTCATTCTAAAATTATTGTTCCTTCAGCTTCAGTTTTACCAGCTAATCAATGTAGAGTGGAATCTTAGTTTTTGAAGAGAGAAAGATAAAAAGATAGTCAATTCATTCATATGCCAGAAAAAAAGATTCAACTAACACTTCTGCCTTGCATTGGGTGATAACTATCTTCCTGTAGTTGGTTCCTCACTGTATAGCTGTAAAACATATTTATCTGAGGAAAGTATGAAAAAAACTCTTTGTCAGAGAGTGTATCTAATTGAAAAAATGAAGATTTTTTCCATTAGCCCAGCTTATATTGTGGATTATACTTCCAAAAACTGTTCTAGATAAGTCCGATAACATGGCTCATATTTGCCACTAGCGCTTTCCAATGATTTCCATGATTGGGAAATATACAGGATGTATATCATATTAAAGCATTTTTAAACTTAGTAGTAGCAGGAATACTCAAATGGTCAAATTCCCATTTAAAGAACTGAGGTGTTTTATTGCCAGTGGGTTATTGGACAGATTTGAAACCCTCCTTATTCCCACAGGTTGGCTAAGATCATTAGTTTTAGTTTATGAAGTGTTTGGCCTTTTGATGTTTCTATGTTCTCTTTAGGCATCCTGGCCTGAAGGATATTTAATATCACTCCTACAAATTTCCAGTTCGGAATAAATTCAACTGAGCATCTGTTGAAGTAACATCCATTTAAATACATTGGTCATGGTAAAAGAGGCATAAAATGAAGTCAGATTAGACAGAAAGCTAGGTTCTGAAGGCCATGTTCAGTTGAGTATACGTGAACCCTGGGCAGAGGAGCCAAGCACACCTGCTACGGCTTTTAATATATAGATATACACACAAACTAGGGCAATGCAAAAGGCAAAAAGTGTGAAGGCTGAAATTTTACTATACACATATTAGACTTAGCTTGTAACATGGACATGAATGCTGTAAAGCTGAGGGTACATCCAGGCACTCTGGAAGGTAGGTATGTTATAAGACACGAGGAACGTAAACAGTTGCCAAAAACAGAGTTCAGATCAGGCTGACATTTTTTTTTCTTTCGATGTGGTGAGCCTGTACAAAATGAAGCCATTTTGGTGCAAAACAATAGTCCTGAAGACTACACAACTGTGTAGCATTTACCATATCCCTATGGTAGTATTTACCCGTTATTCTTTTGCATTAACTAATTTTCCCGTCTAGCTGGTATGCATCTGTCAGGCAGACTCACCTGAAATGTATGTTAGGTTATGTTTTTAGGAGTTTGTGTGTTTATGTTTGTCTGTGTTTGTGTACAGGAAAACCTGAAAAGTTAAGAATGGATTTTAATGACATTTTTATCAAAGGAACAAGCTATTAAATTTTGTTGATCCAGATCACCATCTAGATCGAGGAAATTTTGAAAGATTCTTTGAATAAAGGTATAAACGTAAGGTGAAATTAGCTACTTGGCACAGGTATGCGCTCATCTAGTGCTTTTCTAGTTGTTCTAGTTATCAACAAATATATATGTATACACTTTCATTTAGTAATTTATTGTTACATTCTGCTTTTTTCCAGTTTGCTTGCAGTTGATTGTACATCTTTGGTTCTGTAATTTTTAAAGCTACAGTGTGTAATAATTACAGGGATATACAGTCAGAAATGTAATATATTATACATAACTATGTTATTTATCATCATCTACGAGCT